>NC_060120.1:113112155-113415185 GCF_021461395.2 Schistocerca americana
TCACTTCCATACATGGCTGCACTCCATACAAATATTTTCAGAAACGACTTCGTGACACTTAAATCTATACTCGATGTTAACAAATTTCTCTTCTTCAGAAACGCTTTCCTTGCCACTGCCAGTTTACATTTTATATCCTCTCTACTTCGACCATCACAGTTATTTTGCACCCCAAATAGCAAAACTCCTTTACTACTTTAAGTGTCTCATTTCCTAATCTAATTCCCGCAGCATCACCCGATTTAATTCGACTACATTCCAATATCCTCGTTTTGCTTTTGTTGATGTTCATCTCATATCCTCCTTTCAAGACACTATCCCTTCCGTTCAACTGCTCTTCCAAATCCTTTGCTGTCTATGACAGAATTACAATGTCATCGGCGAAACTCGAAGTTTCTTTTCTTCTCCATGGATTTTATAACCTACTCCGAATTTTTCTTTTGTTTCCTTCATTGCTTGCTCAATATACAGATTGAATAACATCGTGGATAGGCTACAACCCTGTCTCACTCCCTTCCCAACCACTGCTTCCCTTTTCTGCCCCTCGACTCTTATAACTGCCATCCGGTTTCTGTACAAATTGTAAATAGGTTTTCGCTCCCTGTATTTTACCTCTGCCACCTTTAGAATTTGAAAGAGAGTATTCCAGTCAACATTGTCAAATGTTTTCTCTAAGTCTACAAATGCTGGAAACGTAGGTTTGCCTTTCCTTAATCTAGCTTCTAAGATAAGTCGTAGGGTCAGTATTGCCTCACGTGTTCCAAGATTTCTACGGAATCCAAACTGATCTTCCCCGAGGTTGGCTTCAACCAGTTTTTCCATTCGTCTGTAAAGAATTCGCGTTAGTATTCTGCAGCCGTGACTTGTGGAACTGACCGGTAATTTTCGCATCTGTGAACACCTGCTTTCTTTGGGATTGGAATTATTATATTCTTCATGAAGTCTGAGGGTATTTCGCCTGTCACACATCTTCCTCACCAGATGGTAGAGTTTTGTCAGGACTGGCTCTCCCAAGGCTGTCAGTAGTTCTAATGGAATGTTGTCTACTCCGGGGGCCTTGTTTCGACTCAGGTCTTTCAGTGCTCTGTCAAACTCTTCACGCAGTATCATATCTCCAATTTCATCTTCATCTACATCCTCCTCCATTTCCATAATATTGTTCTCAAGTACATCGCCCTTGTATAAACCCTGTATATACTCCTTCCACATTTCTGCTTTCCCTTCTTTGCTTAGAACTGGGTTTCCATCAAAGCTCTTGATATTCATGCAAGTGGTTCTCCTTTCTCCAAAGGTCTCTTTAATTTTCCTGTAGGCAGTATCTATCTTACCCCTAGTGAGATAAGCCTCTACATCCTTACATTTGTCCTCTAGCCATCCCTGCTTAGCCATTTTGCACTTCCTGGCTATCTCATATTTGAGGCGTTTGTATTCCTTTTTGCCAGCTTCATTTACTGCATTTTTATATTTTCTCCTTTCATCAATTAAATTCAATATTTCTTCTGTTACCTAAGGGTTTCTACTAGCCCTCGTCTTTTTACCTATTTGATCCTCTAGTGCCTTCACTATTTCATCCCTCAAAGCTACACATTCTTCTTCTACTGTATTTCTTTCCCCCATTCCTGTCAATTGTTCCCTTATGCTCTCCCTGAAACTCTGTACAACCTCTGGTACAGTCAGTTTATTCAGCTCCCATCACCTTAAATTCCCACCTTTTTGCAGTTTCTTCAGTTTTAATCTACAGTTCATAACCAATAGTTTATGGTCAGAGTCCACATCTGCCCCTGGAAATGTCTTACAGTTTAAAACCTGGTTCCTAAATCTCTGGCTTACCACTATATAATCTATCTGATACCTTTTAGCATTACCCGACGTAATTCGACTACAATCCATTATCCTCGTTTTGCTTTTGTTGATGTTCATCTTATATCCTCCTTTCAAGACACTATCCATTCCGTTCAACTGCTCTTCCAAGTCCTTTGCTGTCTCTGACAGAATTACAATGTCATCGGCGAACCTCAAAGTTTTTATTTCTTCTCCATGGATTTTAATACCTACTCCGAATTTTTCTTTTGTTTCCTTCACTGATTGCTCAATATACAGATTGAATAACATCGTGGATAGGCTACAACCCTGTCTCACTCCCTTCCCAGCCACTGCTTCCCTTTCGTGTCCCTCGACTCTTGTAACTGCCATCTGGTTTCTGTACAAATTGTAAATAGCCTTTCGCTCCCTCTATCAGAATTTGAAAGAGAGTATTCCAGTGAACATTGTCAAAAGCTTTCTCTAAGTCTACAAATGCTAGAAACGTAGGTTTGCCTTTCCTTAATCTATATTCTAAGATAAGACGTAGGGTCAGTATTGCCTAACATGTTCCAATATTTGTACGGAATCCTAACTGATCTCCCCCGAGGCCGGCTTCTACCAGTTTTTCCATTCGTCTGTAAAGAATTTGCGTTAGTATTTTGCAGCCGTCACTTATTAAACTGATGGTTCGGTAATTTTCACATCTGTCAACACCTGCTTTCTTTGGGATTGGAATTATTATATTCTTCTTTAAGTCTGAGGGTATTTCGCCTGTCTCATACATCTTGCTCACCAGATGGTAGAGTTTTGTCAGGACTGGCTCTCCCAAGGCTGTCAGTAGTTCTAATGGAATTTTGCCTACTCCCGGGGCCCTGTTTCGACTCAGGTCTTTCAGTGCTCTGTCAAACTCTTCACGCAGTATCTTATCTCCCATTTCGTCTTCATCTACAGCCTCTTCCATTTCCATACTACTGTCGTCAAGTACATCGCCCTTGTATAAACCCTCTATATACTCCTTCCACCTTTCTGCCTTCCCTTATTTGCTTCGAACTGGGTTTCCATCTGAGCTCGTGATATTCATACAAGTGGTTCTCTTCTCTCCAAAGGTCTGTTTAACTTTCCTGTAGGCAGTATCTATCTTACCCCTAGTGAGATAAGCCTCTACATCCTTACATTTGTCCTCTAGCCATCCCTGCTTAGCCATTTTGCACTTCCTGTCGATCTCATTTTTGAGACGTTTGTACGTATTCCTTTTTGCCTACTTCATTTACTGCATTTTTATATTTTCTCCTTTCATCAATTAAATTCAATATTTCTTCTGTTACCCAAGGATTTATATTAGCCCTCGTCTTTTTACCTACTTGATCGTCTGCTGCCTTCACTACTTCATCCCTCAGAGCTACCCATTCTTCTTCTACTGTATTTCTTTCCCCCATTCCTGTCAATTGTTCCCTTCTGCTCTCCCTGAAACTCTCTATAACCTCTGGTTTAGTCAGTTTATCCAGGTCCCATCTCCTTAAATTAGCACCTTTTTATAGTTTCTCTAAGTCTACAAATGCTAGAAACGTAGGTTTGCCTTTCCTTAATCTAGCTTCTAAGATAAGTCGTAGGGTCAGTATTGCCTCACGCGTTCCAACATTTCTACGGAATTTAAACTGATCTTCCCCGAGGTCGGCTTCTACCATTTTTTCCATTCGTCTGTAAAGAATTCACGTTAGTATTTTGCATCCGTGACTTACTAAACTGACAGTTCGGCAATTTTCGCATCTGTCAACACCTGCTTTCTTTGGGATTGGAATTATTAAATTCTTCTTAATGTCTGAGGGTATTTCGCCTGTCACACATCTTCCTCACCAGATGGTAGAGTTTTGTCAGGAGTGGCTCTCCAAAGGCCGTCAGTAGTTCTAATGGAATGTTGTCTATTCCCGGGGCCTTGTTTCGATTCAGGTCTTTCAGTGCTCTGTCAAACTCTTCACGCAGTATGATATCTCCCATTTCATCTTCACCTACGGCCTCTTCCATTTCCATAATATTGTCCTGAGTGTATATTACTTTTATTTTCGTTTCCAATAGAAAATTGGCAAAATGAACACCCAAGCAACGCCCGGTTTGTCAGCTAGTAGATAAATAAAATCGTGAGTGTATGGAGAAGGTAAGGAGAATGAGCTGCTCACCTGGAGGCCGCCGGCCGCGGTCCAGTCGGACGTCTCCGACTCGGTGTACGGTGGTGAGTCGCCGCACCCAGCCGTCGTCGCCGCGGAAGAAGCCGCGTAGCGTGCCCACCCCCAGCGAGCGCGAGAACGTCCGCTCCAGCGGCGGGATCTTCACCTGCCGGACAGCCGCCACCTCGTTACGTCACGCCTACTCTTCTGCCTAAACAGTACTAGAGTACAGCGACTTTACAAAGCCATGAGACAGCAATATGCAAACACAGATGGCGTTACTATCGCGTACACTGATATGGCTGCGTAAGCAGAAGAAACTAACGATCAAGGTCCGAAAACAATTTATTGGACTGTTCCATTAACCAAAAGAAATTCTCCAAGTATAACACCAACACAAAACAATGATCCGTCTTCGAATCACAACTAGATACAAGAATAAGATAGAAAGCAACTGAAATAATTTCCTACTAGTCTCCGCCAGAGACTTTTCCGATATACCAAGCCTAATCCAGAGATCAGCGAGAAGATCCAAGCCGGGCTGCCGGGGCGGCAGCTATCCAAGTCTGTTGGCGGTCGATGTGCAGACGCAGACGCACATGACAGGGGTTTGGACCCTGTGCTGGGAGTGAAGTCTTAGCGCCTCTGGGGCGCTTCTCTTTCTTGCATGGTGTGGTGGTGTGGAGATGACATGGTGGTTATTGTTTTTGATTTGACTTTTGTGCTGTGTGTTTTTTTTAACAAAGTTGAAGAATAGTCAGAGGGATAGTAGAAGAGGCAGGAAAACGAACGGCCCAATTGACTGGCCGGCGTGGTATTTAAATGAAAGCTGACAGGACAGTCGAAGAGACAGTAGGAGTGTGAGGAAATTGAACGGCGCATTGGCTAAAAGACAGATTAAAGGCGAGGAGGAGGGACAGTAGGAGCTAAATGAAAGCGAAAGGCCATTATCCTGGCCTCTTCTTCGTGGCGGCGTCGGTGATGGCGGTGGCAGACAATCTTGAGGCGTTGGAGTGGGAGGGGGGAAAGAGAAAGAAGTCAGAGAGTGACAGATGGAGAAGTGAAAGAGGATCGGCCTGTCCGGATTAGGCCAACGTTGGGGGATGCGGGGGTGGTGTGTTTGGGGGGGGGGGCTGAATGGCATGACGTGGTGTGGAGATGGGTCGATGATGTGAGAAAGAGTAATTGATACGAAATGAGGTGGCTAGTGAATGTGGAGTCATGGGGGGCGGAAGAGAAGGTCAGGCCATCGAGTGGTGGCCAGACGGTGGACACGGGTGCCCAGGGAAAGGGTTAAAGGATTGGGAGAGCGGCGGGTTTGCTGGTAAAAGGAAGTGGCAGCGGAGAGGATGCGGGATTGAAGGAGAGGCACCTCGGTCAGGATGTGGAGTTCTTGGGTAGGGAAGTGGAAGGGGAGGCGGAGAGCACGCCGGAGAGCCCGGTTCTGGACAGTTTGGAGTCGGCGGAGGTGGGTGGGGGCAGCATTGCCCCACACCACCGTCACATATTCAAGGATAGGACGAACAAGGGGGGTGTACAGTCTGACAGCAAGGTGTGTAGGGAGTGAAGATGTGGGATTGATGAGGGGGTAGAGCTGGCATAGTCGCCCTATCGTCTTTCGACGCATGTCATCGATGTGGGGGCGCCACGTGCGGTGCTGGTCCAGGGTAACGCCCAAGTACTTTGCAGTACGAGTAAGAGTCCAAGGGACTGGGGTACCGAGGACCAACACCTGCGGGAGCCGAGTAGGAATATGGCGTCGGCAGATGATGCGGTCGATTTGCGGCCGAGCGCCGGCCTTTATAGCGCTTCGGCGGATGAGTATCTCGGAACTATTTTCCATCAGGTGGTTTGACGTGTGAAAATAGTTCCGGGATCTGCAACGACCTCTTCCTTACGTTTATGTGGACCGGTAGTGGCCCCTGGTGACCGCTGGTGTCTTTGCTGTGGTGTTGTTGTTGTCGTTGTTGCTGTGGCCGTTCAACAATATTGCCTGTCGGTTATGTAGTGCTTCGGTGTGCCCGCGACGCGGGCAACGCGCGGCTACAGGCTGTCAGTTTGGTTGCTGATACTCTAGGCGCCGTGATGTCTGGTGGAGAAGGCCACAGCATACACGAAGTATAGAAGGGCAGTCCGTTGGTGGAGCTGTCACTTGTAACCAGCTGATTCATGTGAAAAGCTGTCCGATGTGATTACAGCCGCACGACGGGAATTAAGACTTAGAACGTGAACGTGGACTCGTCCGTGAACATAACTGTAGGAATCAGCATGGGTTTCGAAAAAGGCGATCGTGTGAAATCCAGATCGCGCTATCCGTACACGAGACTCAGAGGGGCATAGACACGGGTTCACAGGTAGATGCCGTGTTTCTTGACTTCCTCAAGGCGTTCGATACAGTTCCCCACAGTCGTTTAATGAACAAAGCAAGAGCATATGGACTATCAGACCAATTGTGTGATTGGATTGAAGAGTTCCTAGTTAACAGAGCGCAGCATATCATTCTCAACGGAGAGAAGTCTTCCGAAGTAAGAGTGATTTCAGGTGTGCCGCAGGGGAGTGTCGTAGGACCTTGTGGATAACATCGGAAGTTCACTGAGGCTTTTTGCGGATGATGCTGTGGTATATCGAGAGGTTGTAAGAATGGGAAATTGTACTGAAATGCAGGAGGATCTGCAGCGAATTGGCGCATGGTGCAGGGAATGGCAATTGAATCTCAATGTAGACAAGTGTAATGTGCTGCGAATACATAGAAAGAAAGATCCCTTATTATTTAGCTACAATATAGCAGGTCAGCAACTGGAAGCAGTTAATTCCATAAATTGTCTGGGAGTAGGCATTAGGAGTGATTTAAAATGGAATGACCATATAATATTAATCGTCAGTAAAGCAGGTGCCAGACTGAGATTCATTGGATGAATCCTAAGGAAATGCAATCCGAAAACAAAGGAAGTAGGTTACAGTAGACTTGTTCGCCCACTGCTTGAATACTGCTCACCAGTGTGGGATCCGTACCAGATAGGGTTGATAGAAGAGATAGAGAAGATCCAACGGAGAGCAGGGCGCTTCGTTACAGGATCATTTAGTAATCGCCAAAGTGTTACACTCAGTATCTCGGTACGGGCTTTTGTTGAAGTTTCGAGAACATACCTTCACCGAGGTGTCAAGCAGTATATTGCTCCCTCCTACGCATATCTCGCGAAGAGACCATGAGAATAATATCAGAGGTGGCTTGCGGAGTATGGATGTAGATGGTAGTTCTTGCCAGACGCATGGGACATTCCATTTCGGAAATCGTTAGGGAATTAAGTATTCCGAGATCCACAGAACCAAGAATGTGCCGAGAATACCAAATTTCAGACATTACCTCTCAGCACGAACGCCACACTGATCGACGACCTTCACTTAACGGCCGAGAGCAGCGGCGTTTGTGTAGAGTTGTCGGTGCTAACAGACAAGCAACACTGCGTGAAATAACCGCAGAAATCAATGTACGACAACCGTATGCATTAGGACCGTGCGGTGAAATCTGGCGCTAACGGGCTATGGCAGCAGACGCTCGACGCGCCTGCACGGCATCACCTGCAGCGCCTGTCCTGGGCTCGTGACCGTGTCGGTTGGACCCTAGATGAACGGAAAACCGCCGGCCGCTGTGAGCGAGCGGTTCTAGGCGCTTCAGTCCGGAACTGCGCTGCTGCTACGGTCACAGGTTGGAATCCTGCCTCGGGCATGTATGTGTGTGATGTCCTTAGGTTAGTTAGGTTTAAGTAGTTCTAAGTCTAGGGGACTGATGACCTCAGATGTTAAGTCCCATAGTGCTTAGGGCCATTTGAACCATTTTGAATTTGAACGGAAAACCTTGGTGTTGACAGATTAGACTCGATTTTAGTTGCTAAGAGCTGACGGTAGGGTCTGAGTGTGGCAGAGACACTACGAAGCCATTGGTCCGAGTTGTCAACAAGGCAAGACACTGTGCAAGCTGTTGGTGGCTCCATAATGGTTTGGCGTGTGTTTACGTGGAATGGACTGTGTCGTGTAGTCCAACTGAACCGATAGTTGGCTGGAAATGGTTATGTTCGGCTACTTGAAGACCATCTGCAGCCAGTCACGGACTTCATGTTCCCAAACAACTATGGAATGGTCACTGGGCCATAATTTTTCGCGATTAGTTTGAAGAACAATTTGAGTGGATTATTTGGCCACCCAGATCGACTGACATGACTCCCATCGAAAATTTATGGGACGTATTCGAGAGGTCAGTTCGTGCACAAACTCATGCACCAGCAAAACTTTCGCAGTTATGGACAACTATAGACGCAGAATGGCTCAGTATTTCTGTAACGGACTCCCAACGACTTGTTGTGTCTACGGCACGTCGGGTTGTTGCACTACGCCTGTCAAAAAGAGGTCCGACACGATATTTGGAGGTATCCCATGACTGTTCTCACTGCGGTGTATAGAGGCAGTATCACGTCTGCGGATACCAAGGCTCGAGCGAGTGTGAGCCAATACCTTTAACTTCACTTGGGCGAAACCGGACGGTGGGATCCCTGGCAACAGAGCAATCGACTGCTTAACCAAGGGACATTCAATGACAGGGCCTACCACCTGAACTGCAATACCAGTTTCAGAATGGCAGCGTGAACTAAATAGACTCATAATAACAAACAGTCAATGGGAATGGGAGGAAACAACAAGACACAAAAGTCAAGAAACAAGGATTAACTCACCCATTGGCTCCCTATTCCACAAAATCCCGAACACTTTCAACATCTAGGCACCTCGCCTCTGCAATATCCGATTAAAATTTCACCACGGGTATTTCTGTAAACGTTTTAACAGGCTGCAAATTGTCTTGTATCCAGATTAGATTAGATTAGATTAGTTTTTTGTTCCATAGATCCGTGCTGAGGAGATCCTCGTGAATGTGGAACATGTCAATTTTTTTTAAAGCTGAAATAACAATACTAATAGTATGAGTATATACAATGCATCATTTGTTTCTATTAAAAAATTCGTCAATGGTGTAGAAGGAGTTGGCCACTAGTAAGTCTTTCAGGCTCCTTTTAAACTGATCTTTATTTGTAACTAAATTTTTTATGTTTGCTGGCAGATTATTGAAGATGAGTGTTCCTGCGTAGTGGACCCCCTTTTGAACTAAAGTAAGTGCTTTTAAGTCCTTGTGCAAATCATTTTTGTTCCTGGTATTGTATGTATGAACTGAGCTGTTTGTTGGAAAAAGAGATACGGGAATGACAGCCAGGTCTTACGAGTTAATAACAGAGGAAGGCTTCACGAGGCACGCAGTCAGTATTGAGCACCAGAGCACGACAACAGGGTTACATAGAATGTCAAATGCTTCAAGTCACGTAAAAGAAGGAAATGTCTTCAGCTGGTGACGCCATAAAGACGCCAACTGCGCTTGAAAAGCCACACTGTTAACTGTAAATATCAATTCAGAGAGGGCGTAAGAGAGGAATAAGGGGCAGAGCCTCTGGAAGAGCCACATATACGTCAAGAAGAGCCTATAGCAGGTTCATGGCGCGAATTTACAACAGACGCCTCGCTCCATCCACTCATTTTCTGAAAAGCAGTTCACAATTAGAACCAATGAGATGGCGAGGACTCTTCATCGTTAAGTCAAGTAATGGACTGGCGGTGGCGAAGGCAAAATCGATTAAAACTCAGATGCACATGCTCCGAAGGCAGAGCCACGGCAGTTGGAGCAGAAAGAGGTAGAGGATAGATAGGACAGGCAGGCCCTAGTGGAACTGGAGAGAGAGCAGTACTGGCAGAAACAGCCCAAGTTAGTAGCCAAGCAGGACTGAGCAGAATTATCTTCGGAACAGCGGATGAAGCTCTGTCTGGATAGCAGAGGACTCCTGCGTGTCTTGTGTGTGCATACAGTTAAAACGGACAGGTTCTTTTAACAGATGGAACGTGCTTAGTTACCGCCACCGTCTTTCGTGGATACAGTTCATTTAGATCAAATGTATACTAGGTTGAGGCTATTTTCTAAATAAAATCATAAGTTGTAAAACACTCACAGTGTTCGTCATTCAGTACCAATTCCAATCCTTATCTTTTGCAATAAGGTAGTTTTAAAAACATTGTCAGGTCAAGACTCCCTCTCACTTATACCAACCGACTGTTTCTCCTTCTCCTCAAACCCTGTCACCATATTCCAACTATAGCGTTTGGGAGGCGACAGAAAAAGTTTAACTGGTGCCTGGTGTCGGGTAGAAAAACAAAACATTAAATAGGGTGTACTAAGGTTTCTGTAATGATTGTGGCATATAACAGAAAGATCTCGCAGCTTTCAGCCAGATAGAAATTCACAGTACGACAACAGAGTGTGACTTGGAGTCATAGCAGGAGACAGGGCAATGTAGGGCGACGACAGAGCGAAGTTCCGATAGCCGCCACGGGCGACGCCATCCACGGGCGAGCCGCAAGGAGCAGAGCAGCGCATCCAGGGATATCAGACCAAGTGTCGAACTTCTGCAGGTCCTCCTGGATTTCACTACGATTTTCTAATGTTGTGACTTCTCTACATATAACAGCATCATCCACAAACAGCCTCTAGGCAACTAGGTCAACTACTTACACTACTGCCCATTAAAATTGCTACACCACGAAGATGACGTGCTACAGACGTGAAATTTAACCGGCAGGAAGAAGATGCTGTGATATGCAAATGTTTAGCTTTTCAGAGCATTCATACAAGGTTGGCGCCCGGTGGCGACACCTACAACGTGCTGACATGAGGAAAGTTTCCAACCAATTTCTCATACACAAACAGCAGTTGACCGGCTGGTGAAACGTTTTTGTGATGCCTCGTGTAAGTAGGAGAAATGCGTACCATCACGTTTCCGACTTTGATAAAGGTCGGATTGTAGCCTATCGCGATTTCGGTTTATCGTATCGCGACATTGCTGCTCGCGTTGGTCGAGATCAAATGACTGTTAGCAGTATATGGAATCGGTGGGTTCAGGAGGGTAATACGGAACGTCGTGCTGGATCCCAAAGGCCTCGTATCACTAGCAGTCGAGATGACAGGCATCTTATCCGCATGGCTGTAACGGGTCGTGCAGCTACGTCTCGATCCCTGAGTCAACAGATGGGGACGTTTGCAAGACAACAATCATCTGCACGAACAGTTCGACGATGTTTGCAGCAGCATGGGTTATCAGCTCGGAGACTATGGCTGCGGTTACCCTTGACGCTGCATCACAGACGGGAGCGCCTGTGATGGTATACTCAACGACGAACCCGGGTGCACGAATGGCAAAATGTCATTTTTTCCGATGAATCCAGGTTCTGTTTACAGCATCATGATGGTCGCATCCGTGTTTAGCGACATCGCGGTGAACGCACATTGGAAGTGTATATTCGTCATCGCCATACTGGCGTATCACCCGGCGTGACGGTATGGGGTGCCATTGGTTACACGTCTCGGTCACCTCTTGTTCGCATTGACGGCATTTTGAACAGTGGACGTTACATTTCAGACGTGTTATGACCCGTTGCTCTACCCTTCATTCTATCCCTGCGAAACCCTACATTTCAGCAGAATAATGCACGAACGCATGTTGCAGGTCCTATACGGGCCTTTTTGGATACACAAAATGTTCGACTGCTGCCGTGGCCAGCACATTCTCCGGATCTCTCACCAATTGAAAACGTCTGGTCAATGGTGGCCGAGCAACTGGCTCGTCACAATACGCCAGTCACTACTTTTGGTGAACTGTGTTATCGCTTTGAAGCTGCATGGGCAGCTGTACCTGTACACGCCATCCAAGCTCAGTTTGACTCAATGCCTAGCCGCAACAAGGCCGTTATTACCGCCAGAGGTGGTTGTTCTGGCTACTGATTTCTCAGGATCTGTGCACCCAAACTGCGTGAAAACGTAATCACATGTCAGTTCTAGTATAATATATTTGTCCAATGAATACCTGTTTATCATCTGAATTTCTTCTTGGTGTAGCAATTTTAATGCCAGTAGTGTACGTATATTGTGAACAGTAACGATCATCTGACGCTCCCTTGGAACAGGCCCGTAGTTACTTTTACATTAAAAATTTTTTCTCTGTTAAAAATGACATTGCGAATTCTATTGGAAAGTATGTCTTCAATTTAATCACTAAACTGGTCTGATATTCCATGCGCTCGCATTTTGTTCGTTAGGTGAGGATGCGGGATTTCATCAAACACCTTCCAGAAGTCAAGGAAGAAGGCATAAATCTGGTCTCCAGTATCTACTGCCTTCGGAGTCTCGTGGACGGACCGAACGATCCGTGCTTCATACGGTCGCTGTTTTCGGAGCCCATGTTGATTCAAATAGAGGAGATTTTTGGCCTCCAGAAATGTCATAATACAGAAGCATAAAACAACTTCCAAAATTCTACAACTGACGGACGTAGTTTTGCGCCTCTGTTCGACGACCCTTCTTGAGAGTGGGAATAACCCACGTATTTTTCCAATCATTTGGATCTCCTCGTTACTGCACTGACTTACGACAGACTGCAGTTAGAAGCGGAGCAAATTATTTCTCACTTTCTGTGTAGAATCATAAATGTATCTCAATAGCTCCATCGCGTTTATTCTGTTGAACAATTATAGTTCATTTTCTATACCAGGAAACCAAACGCAAATGTGTGTAATTATAGCCCAGCACCCAATTTGATGGGCTATGTCTCTTGGGGGTAGAGCTATTTACTTGTTCAGTACCGGCAGGCACCGTCCATTGTACAAAAAGACATATCATGTCTGGGAACCGCCAAAGACAATCTATGGTGCGTTTCTTTGAAATCTTGTAACAAATTACAGGGGTGGAATAAAATCAGCGATAAACTGGGAGGAGATAAGAACTTCAGGCAAACACTAACTGCTTCCACTATTGGCGGAATAAGCTGTTACATCTGATCAATGGCACAAAAACAGACGAAAACTGGTGGTCATAAACGTAAGTAATTGTGGTCGTGTTGGCTCTCGCTTTATATCATCATCGCATAAGATAGTCACAACTACTATGCAAGTTTTGCGAACGCTGCCACGTATAAGCGTACGAATCACACTGCAGTTAGTAGACGATTATTAAGTGTATTGGTAATGTATCCACAAAAGGAACGAACATGTGTCTTGTGGACAGAAATGTTTAGGAGGAGAGGTGTGGCTGGCAGATGAGCTCGTAAGCGAAAAAGTTTCTTTGCTCTTGGCTTAACCATAGCTGGGAGAAGAGTTGAGTAATGGCTTCCTAGTGGCTGACATCATCACGTTTCCTCAGATCAGTCTTATTCCACTAGAGCGGACCAGTCGGCCTTGATGTTTCACACAATCCCGTAGGTCTATCGCTCCTTGCACATAGTTCACAACTGATTCAGACGTCATTTCGCTGTCCTCAAAGAGGAAAGTTACTGTTCACTGTCCCATCAGCGATCTTGGTTATTAACAAGCGAAGTGCTTACTCATTGGACTATTGCACGGGAGGAAATTTTCCGTGTGCTTATTAGTGAGACTATGCTGTCAATGGCCTGAGTTAATGTATTAAAAATACTGAAAACACAAATCAGGTTGACCGAACGGTTAATTAACAAGCTTCCTCCAGAATAATAATTCAGTGCATTAATCAATGTTGCGCGTCTCTGACCCTACACTTGATATGACAGTGTCTCTATCATACTACATCCTTGATTAAAAGTGGGGTGAAGGGTGAAAGAACCATTATGAATGGTCATAAAAAGTACAGAATCAACCTCGGTCGTTACTGAAGTGATATACCAGGTGCTTACAAGCAAGCTATGTACATCGCAGGACGTTGAAACATCGTAGGTATGTTCATTAATCGGAGCGTTCGAGGAGTATGCTGAAAAAATAATAGTTCCACTTTCTGCCACCCAGTGAAAATATGACGCTGTAAGCAATCAGAATAAGAAACGTTTCTTGTTTTGAAGTCAGTATGTTGTTTGTCAAATGTCCACGTGTGTTGATTTCTTTCGTGAAGTGACTGTTGGTGTAAAACGTTGTAAAGGTTGACGTTCTGTGTACGAAACGCAATGGCTATTGAGAAGGAAGCCCGTGCACTGTTGATAAAGTTGTTTTATTATAACGGCAGGAATATCAGCGGTGCATTGCGTGAATATCTCTGACAGACCGAGCGATGTGGCGCAGTGGCTAGCACACTGGACTCGCATTCGGGAGGACGACGGTTCAATCCCGCGTCCGGCCATCCTGATTTAGGTTTTCTGTGATTTCCCTAAGTCGCTCCAGGCAAATGCCGGGATGTCTCCTTTGAAAGGGCACGGCCGACTTCCTTCCCCGTCCTTCCCTAATCCTATGAGACCGATGACCTCGCTGTCTGGTCTCCTTCCCCAAACAACCGAAACCCAATCTCCGACAGAAACAGTTGCAAAGAAACCAATTGTCAATAAATGGGCTAAACAATATGATCAAGAAAACTGAAGAAACACGTGAATTATGTGGTGCAGCAGGGAGATGGAGGCCGCCCATTACCACGTCAGTTACTGACGAAACTGCTGTAGCTATAGCCTACCATGCAGCAGATTTCTCAAATTCTGTAGTCAGTGCTCGAGCTGTGTAACGGGAATTGTCTCTCCTCTGGACAACAAGTAAAGAATTTTTTGCGGCGCATTTTACACTAGTGTCCCTACAAGATTCAGATTGTGCACGACATGAGGTCCCAAGATAGGCTACCACGCCATGACTTTGCCGTTCGTTTTTTGGCACGCGTGGAAATGGATACATGTGGGCGGGATATATTCTTTGGACAAACGAGGCACATTTTGCACTGCACGATGTCGTGAATGCACAGAACTGTCGCATATGGGTTTCCACTGCGCCACATGTTCGGGCCTGTTAGATGTACAATGATATCTGCACTTTATAAGGACCTCCTTGTGCAATATGTGATTCCAGCTTTGCAAGAACGCAACTGTGCCGACACCACTATTTTCATGCAAGATGGGGCGACACCACATGTTGCTTACCAATAGAAAAATTTGCTTCGAGAAATCTCTAGGCAATTTCAAGAAGTGTGTCCTTCCAGATCCCCTGATATAAATCCAGTAGATTTTTGGTTGTGAGGGGTCTCTGAAAGATAGTATCTGTCAGTGGTGTATTCGGGCTCTTCCTGATCTGAAGGATACCATACGACAACGTATTACTCTCATTGCATCAGATATGCTGCGAGCAACTGTCGACAGTGCTCTGTTATGAATGCAGCATGTTGCTGAGTCGGGAGATCATACTGAACACATTGCTGTAACTTGTGACTATCTCCTAATAAACGTGCCAGAACCATCGCTATCGTATGTTTCATCGTTCCTCCCATTTTCCTGCAGCCACACCACATTTCGACTGCTTACAGCGCCATTTTTTCACCTGATGGCACTTAGTAGAACTGTTATCTCTTTCGGCACAACCCACCGACTAATGAACGTACCTGAGATGTTTTCGCGTCCTGCGACGTATATAGCCCGCAGTGCAGCACTCGCAACACCGTCTGATGATAACCGCCGCCGGAGTGGCCGTGCGGTTCTCTGCGCTCCAGTCTGGAACCGCGTGACCGCTACGGTCGCAGGTTCGAATCCTGCCTCGGGCATGGATGTGTGTGATGTCCTTAGGTTAGTTAGGTTTAAGTAGTTCTAAGTTCTAGGGGACTGATGACTACAGCAGTTAAGTCCCATAGTGCTCAGAGCCATTTGAACCATTTTTTTTTAATATTATAACCACCGGTATGAGTATGCTGATGTTTTCTCGTCTGTTTACACTCCAGACATATCCTTCAGAAATATGATGACTAAACATCTCTTCAAGTACAGTGTCAACGAAACTCTGTTACATTACATTGCGCAGTTAGTACAGCCTGAAACAGTTGCGTATGGCAATGCGGAAATAAAACATGGAAATGTATTTGTTACTAAGGAAGCTCAACACTACGATACTTCGCAAAATTCTATGAGAATATAACGCCCAAACTCGTTCGATGGAAAAACAGTACTAAATGTCAACAAATTGTGTGTCAACATACGCTGATAGTCTCTAAGAACAGAGACAGTTTTAGCTGAGGAAGTTATAATTCGTGCGTATTTGGGTAAAATGAATGATGTCAAAACAGTAGAACAGGTTTTCCAGAAATCTCACTTAGTCAAGGAGTTTTCTTTGTTACGTGGAACTGGTATCCATTCGTTGAAAATGGAGATACCTGAAGCGTTAAAATGTGTTTCGCCAGAGATGAAACTCACCTCCGGAGCCGAGTACAGTAGCACACTGCATTATACGACGTAGATGCACCCAGCTAAAACTTCGGGGTTGAAGAAATTTTCATCATTGTTGGATGCTTGCATTGTTTCCAACTCTCATTGGCTGAGTATGGGACTGAGTTTGACTTTGGTGACGAGGAACGTCGATTGGACCTAAAGGGAATTCATGCACGAATTATTTAGATTTAAATTCGAGCAAATAGACAGCATTGCAGTATTCAGTCCACTGCGTGTTCGTGGAAGTCTATCACGTTACTTGTTCTGAATCCAGGCAATGTTTATGCACTATTGTCCATGTGACTGCTGAATTAGCCAAGTGCCCTAGGTGCTGTTTAGCAGATACGTAACACAGAGGATGCCAACACGCTGATTACTCCAGGTGTGTTTTGTAATTGGTATAAATGAATACGTAATGCAGGGAGATCCTGTATCACATGCATGCAGTTCAGTAAGTGACCGCCCCGATAGCTGAGTGGTCACCGTGACGGATTGCCGTCATACGGGCCCGGGTTTAATTCCCGGATGGGTCGGAGATTTTCTCCGCTCACGGACTGGGTGTTATGTGGTCTTCCTCGTAATTTCATCCCCATCCGGGGCGCAGGTCGCCCAATGTGGCGTCGAATGTAATAAGCGGCCGGACCTGCCCCGCAAGGGGCCTCCCGGCTTATGACGCCAAACGGCTCATTTCAATTTCCAGTACAGTAAGTAAAAAAAGATGCGTGTTCTATTTATCTCTCACATTTACGCAGTACTGCAAAGGGAACTGTACTTTAACACAGCTTTCGGCAGTCGTACTGCAAAAATTGGCACTTGCTTCCTCATGAAATGGAATAGTTTGGTGTGATACGTAACAGTGATGACGTCACGCCTAGTACTGGACAGCAGAGTGGCAATCTCTTGCAATATTCAGAAAGTTGGCTCATTTGATCGTGGCCAGATTCGGGTAACAGCGAAGTACTATAATCATCAAACTGTTGTTGAATTGGTGGCAGACCACAGCCGCAGGCCGCAGTGCCCGAGCGGTTCTAGGCGCTTCAGTCTGGAACCGCGCTATCGCTACGGTCGCAGGTTCGAATCCTGCCCCGATCATGGATGTGTGTGATGTCCTTAGGTTACTTAGGTTTAAGTAGTCAGTTCTAGGGGACTGACGACCTCAAATGTTAAGTCCCATAGTGCTCAGAGCCAATTGAACCATTTTTGAACCACAGCCTGACTGGTCACTGACAAGGTTCAAAAATGGTTCAAATGGCTCTGAGCACTATGGGACTCAACATCTTAGGTCATAAGTCCCCTAGAACTTAGAACTACTTAAACCTCACTAACCTACGGACATCACACACACCCATGCCCGAGGCAGGATTCGAACCTGCGACCGTAGCAGTCCCGGACTGCAGCGCCAGAACCGCTAGACCACCGCGGCCGGCCACTGACAAGGTAACAACAACTTCTGAGCTACTATTCTATTCACAGTTCTTTCCTTGGTGTGGGGTAATATCACTTCTGATAACTGCATGTTGTAAGTCAAAGAGATTACCATAAACCATCTGTCTTCGGATAGCCGCAAACAACTGTAGGTCTATATCACCGACGTCAATCCGTGGTAGACTTATGGAGCATGTTTTAAGCTCAGGCAGTGTGACGAATTCAGAGAACATAACCCGCCTTTATAAAACTCAATATCGATTCCGTAACAGCTTGTGAAGCACAGCTGTCTTTGTTCGTCCATGGAATGCAGAACTTTCTAGACAGTTAGTTACGCGTTCCACAGATCATTTGAACGATTCGTTTATCGAACTGTAGTGGAACGAGCCAGTTTACTGGATATGTGCGCATAATTAGTGTTGACATTAATGAACACACTATTATTTTATTCCTAGCCATTCAATTACACTTAACAACAATTTTTTTGTTTACTGGCTGCCTGTTTTTAAGTAGAAATTCGTCAGTGGAATAGGAGTTGTACAGGAGAAGTGAAAAAGACAACTTCATTGATAAAGTGTCCTTGAATTCCGGAAGGCATTCGACAGAATTTCGCACTGTTGTTTACTTACTTACTTACTTTCGCTTACACCATAGTCCCGCAGCGATTGCAGGGTCGGCGTGGTTACAACGGATTTGGCAAGGTTAGTTTTTAGGGGTGGCCGGATACCCTTCCTGCCGCCACCACGTACCCCCCAGGGATGGAATCAGTGTACCCCAGCTGTGTGCGCCTAGTGTAAATCGTGAAATAGTGCGAATGTGTTTCAAATGTCTGCGACGCGTGTAACTGAGGCGGAACGTGGGGACCAGCCCGGTATTAAACTAGCGGGATGTGGAAAACCGCCGAAAAACCACACCGGCCCTCGTCGTTAATCCGCCGGGCGGATTCGATCCGTGGCCGGCGCGCCTACCCGAGTCCAGGAAGCAGCGCGTTAACGCTCTCGGCTACCCTGGTGGGTCAATGTCGCACTGTTGTTTAATGAACAAAATATGGGCTTACTGAGTACCGGACCAGATTTGTGGCTGGATTCATCACTTTCTAGCAGACACAACAAGCTTTTCTTAGCGAGACGAATGTAAAAGTAATTTCGGATGTACCCCAACGATGTGTGAGAGGGTCGTTACTATTTACAACATACACGGTGATTCTTATTAACGTTAAAAACCTGCGAAACGACGTAGATGCCGCTCAGACAAGTAATTTAATATAGAACACAAGGGGCCGCAAATGTCGGGAAATACTCCAGAAGCGGATGACAGATGATGTACATGTGACGTCACCAAATGACGTACCTCACTGCACGTGCAGCGGTTAGGCTTGTCGATATCAGCCTCGCCGGTAGGGGGCAGTGTTACAAGTCGCTCCGCTAGGATACTCTATTTTCGTTCTTATATTATCCGATGTGATACGTTGTGCTCGCTGTAGTGGTAATACAAGACTGCCATGAATCGCTTTACATTCACGTAAACTGAGTAGCCTAGAGCAGCGATGTGTAGCACTGTCACTTACCAGTGAGAGTACGATCGAGCGGCCCATTGCATTCATCTCCAAGACTCAACGATAGCCAGGTTGAGAAAGAGACATTTGCCATTATCTTCAGCCTCAAAAACATTGATGATTACATATATGATAGGAAATTCACATTGCTGACAGACCATAAGCTGTTGTTAGCCCTTTTCATGGCTTCGGCATCCATCTCCATCAAGACTACTCGCCGCCTACAGCGATGGGCACTATTTTTATCAGCTTATAATTATGACATCCAATTCCATTCTTCGGCACACCATGCTAATGCTGATCTTCTGTCCCAGTTACCAATAGGTTTGCACCCAGAATTTGAGGGGGACCCAGAAGTATATTTCTACTTAGGCAACGAGGCAGAAGCAGCAGTAGTCAGCCTCCCACTGGACACGACGCTGGTGGCCAACCATTCCACAGACGACCAAGTCATCAGGGGACCCCATCGTTTGAATCAGCCGAGATGGCCCCTCGATCAAAGACACATCAAGAACCAGAAAATCCAGGTATACTGGCACAGGAGACATGAACTATCAACCCTCCATGGCGTGCTACTCTTACAGGGTGAGATCTAAAGCGCCGGTGTGGTTAGTCCTACGTCACTACAGCAATTCGTGCTGGCCCTAGTCCATAGAGGGGGGAGGGGGGGAGTGGGCAGGGGGGGGGGGGGTGTGGCAGAAGGGCACTAGGGGATGTTCTAGTGTAATATATTTGTCCAATGAATACCCGTTTATCATCTGCATTTCTTCTTGATGTAGCAATTTTAAAGGCCGGTAGTGTAATAATGAAACACACAACAGGAAGCGACAAAAGTGGCTCTGAGCACTATGGGACTTAACTTCTGAGGTCATCAGTCCTCTAGAACTTAGAACTAATTGAACCTAACTAACCTAAGGACACCACACACATCTATGGCCGAGGCAGGATTCGAACCTGCGACCGTAGTGGTCACGCGGTTCCAGACTGTAGTGCCTAGAACCGCTCGGCCACCATGGCTGGCAATGATAAAAAATCGAGAAAGTAAGCAGTGAGCCTATAAAAGAATTTCGTGTTGTATAAGCAAAATATGAAGAGTAATACGAATTATAAAATGTGAATGGCAGTGAGAACAAGATTAGTAAAATATAAACAACAATAAAATGGTCATTAGCAAAATAGTAATCGAATGTGGAGGTCAAGATTTTAAACATGGCTGCAGCAGCAACTGTTAAAATTCTTCACAATAAAGGATGGCAGCCAAAAACAGTTGCAGGATAGAATCTTTTTATTAAAATTCTTGACCAAGGTTTCGGTACATATAAATATACCTTCATCAGAAGTACATTTCCTGAATAGAAAGACACATTCATTAGAAAAGCCATATCAACGAAAGTGAGAAACAGAAGTTTAAATAACGGTGAAATTGCTAAAGTAATACAGGCACACAATCTTTAGTACTTACTAAAATTACATCATGCACTGGAGAATAATGAAACAATTATGCCAAAAGGCGTCGTCAGTAATTAAAATATCATCTCCATTTGTACGACATGTGTAATGGGTACAGGATCAAAGTGAACAGTTTAACAATGTTCCTTCGCCTATGAACTGTTGAGACACGAGTGTGGAGGCACTAAGGTAGATTGTTTCGCCGAGAGAGGGCACTTGCATGTGCCAGACTCGCGCATATTACAATCCATAAATACATACATACACAACCTTTAATAATTTTGATGCGCTTATGTATGTATTTATGGATTGTAATATGCGCGAGTCTGGCACATGCAAGTGCCCTCTCTCGGCGAAACAATCTACCTTAGTGCCTCCACACTCGTGTCTCAACAGTTCATAGGCGAAGTAACATTGTTAAACTGTTCACTTTGATCCTGTACCCATTACACATGTCGTACAAATGGAGATGATATTTTAATTACTGACGACGCCTTTTGGCATAATTGTTTCATTATTCTCCAGTGCATGATGTAATTTTAGTAAGTACTAAAGATTGTGTGCCTGTATTACTTTAGCAATTTCACCGTTATTTAAACTTCTGTTTCTCACTTTCGTTGATATGGCTTTTCTAATGAATGTGTCTTTCTATTCAGGAAATGTACTTCTGATGAAGGTATATTTATATGTACCGAAACCTTGGTCAAGAATTTTAATAAAAAAATTCTATCCTGCAACTGTTTTTGGCTGCCATCCTTTATTGTGAAGAATGTGGAGGTCTTAAGATAAATGAATAAAAAGAAATAGCAAAAACTAAGGAAATGAGGAGTGGGAGAACAGAGAGTGTAGGGAAAATAGGAGGGGAAGAAGGGAGGGGGATAAGGGATTATACGAGTATGTTGTAAATTTGGGGGGGGGGGGAGGGGGGCGAAGATGGGACGGGGAAACAATAGGAAACCGCTAGAACTGAAAAAAAATTTAAAAATAAAACAGTTTGGAGGACAAACGTAAGGGAACACGAAAACACAGTGAAAGAGGAGGGGGGGGGGGGGGGGGGGGAGCGGTGCAAGTGCGCGAGAGATGCGAAAAACAAACATAGAATAAATCTGAAACTAAATCGAGTAAACTTTGGCAAAACTGACTTCATGGTATCATAGTAGATTTAGATTTTACTGACCAGATGACCTACGAGGTTTCGTTACTTTGAGCTCCTCCAAGAGGGTCAATTCGAAATTGGAATATGATGATGTGCTAAGAGTGCGAAACGCTTGATTAATCAATAAATATTGCAGCAGAGACTGTCTTTATCATAGTAGATTTAGATTTTACTGACCAGATGGCCTACGAAGTTTCGTTACTTTGAGCTCCTCCAAGAGGGTCAATTCGAAATTGGAATCTGATGATGTGCTAAGAGTGCGAAACGCTTGATTAATCAATAAATATTGCAGCAGAGACTGTCTTTTATTTGGAATTACCCAACACGTTTTCGCGAAAATTTCATCTTCTTTCTTCCAAGGATTCCCACTTAAATTCCATGAGCATATCTGTTACACTGTTGTGTTGGTTATACTGACCTGTCAGGATTCTAGCAGCGCGGTTTTTAATTTTTTCTGTGTCCACTATCACGTCTGCTTGATAAGGACTCAAAACACTGGACCACTACTCTAGAAGCAGTGCACCGTCCCAGAGTCCTTCCTCAATTCTAAGCGTTCCATTCACCTTCCGTAATAATGATTTTGGCGATCTTCCCATTTCACATCAGTTTTAGTGTGATCCCCCTAAATACTGATGTTATAGTGGAAGTGGAAGTTTAGGGAAAGTACACCTTCCCTAGTGGATGTACACCACCACTAAAATGATCAGTGAGAGCTTACCATAAGCTGAAAAAAAAAAAAAAAAATCCACTAGTGAAGGTGTAACATTGCTGCTCCCGGGTTATTAACAATGGTACCACGCATCAGCATGAGTGTAACTGTTGTCAGCTCGTTATCGTTGTTATACAGCAGTGCAGTTATGGTTAACAACAGTGTAGTTACGGTTTACAGTAGTGCAGCTGTGGTTGATAGTATTGTAGTTACGGTTCACACCAGTGCAGCTAAGATTGAACCAGTGTTCTACGAACGTCTTAGAGAGGAACAGGGAAATCTCAGTTATAATTCTGTCTTCATGAACAGAGAAAAGTACGAGTCACTTATCAGCAAGGCTAAATCACTAAAATGTGGACGAAAGAGGGACGGCAACGACTACAAGTTTTTGAAGAGATGTGAAGTGCTGGAAGTGAATGGAGTAACCAAATTAATACAACCTGTACCTGAAAAAGGTAAGATTAAATACTATGTTTATGATGAAGAACTGTATGATATTCTGCATGACGCTCATGTAATGACTGGCCACGGTGGACGTGACCGAATGATGAAAAGCTTGAAGTCAAAGATCTGTAATAGAACGTACAGAGATGTCAAAATTTATCTTAGTTTGTGTGAGCAAAAAAGTCAGAAAAAAGGAATAGTAGTGAGCCAATGCTGTTCAAGGGGCTTAATTACAGATGTCAAGTTGATCTCATCGACTTCCAATCGCAATCAGATGGAGTTTACAAATTCGTAATGGTTTATCAGGACCACCTCATTTAATTCGTTGTTCTCAAGCCACTGAAGTCCGAACCAGCTGAAGAGGTATGCGATAATATTATTGACATTTTTATGTTGTTAGGCGCTGCCTCAGTATTACAGTCTGACAGTGGTAGAGAGTTCGTTAGCAAAATAATGAGCAGGTTAACTCAACTATGGCTCAATTTTAATATTGCTCATGGTAAACCTAGACACAGTCAGAGCCAAGGCAGCGTAGAGCGACCGAATCAAGACATAGAAAATATGCTAACTATATGGATGCAGGAGCACAACACCGCGGTGTGAAGCCGTGCATTAAGATTTGTGCAGCTAATGAAGAATAGCGCTGTACATTTTGGAATTAAAAGATCTCCATACGAAGCGATGTTTGGCTGCCCTCCTATACGTGGTTTGTCTTCAACAAGTTTGCCTCCTGAAGCATTGATGGACATTCATTCTGAGGATGACCCTGAAAGTATAATTACTCAAGTGATAGTTAGCAGTGAGATAGGGACTGAACCGTTGAAGGATAATGAACACAGTAAATCTCCATTGCAAGAGGATAACATACCAATAGGAACAGAGGTTGAGAACAGAGAAAAGAAAGTATTCCTGATACAATAATGATTACTGCCCGACTGATTTAGACGAGTCAACTCGTGCTATCAAAAAACACAGAACTGAAGCGTACAAGTGCTTGGAAGAAAAAGCGCAAGGAATGCGGCAGTGTTCAGATTGTTGCTTTACAACAGTGGGAAAGGGCTGTTCTGTGAAAGTTCCAGTTCCAGACTTCGACAGGGAAAGAGGAGATGCTAGGTCGATCTTGGCTGTAGTCCTCGAGACAACGGCCGATGGCTTCTATCGGATCGGAACGAGAGCTGGTGTGCTGAGCCAGCTATACGCACGGTAATAAATTGTTTGTTTTTAAATGATTATGGGAGGGACGATACGATATGCCACAGCGGCTACAACTTCAACATTTTGTTTCATGTCCCAGTTCAGTACTTGTCCTCTACGAATAATCTCAAAGGAAGAAGTTCCAGCAGAGAAAACTGTTGCCCTGGGGACAGTTGTGACGTCTCAGCCAATGGGAAGCGGCCAGGGACTCTTCAAATGCAACTGGCAGCAAAAATATCAGACTCTGAGATTCTTTTGCACAAAGAAAAATGTATTGTGCGGATCAAAGTGCCATGGTGCACTTCCTCGCTGCAATACATGAATTTTATATAATATGACTATGTTTTCAAACTACAGGTGATAAATGCAACTTTCGAAGAACGATTGTTTAGATATTACAGCCATGGTTCACATTCCTTACCTCTTGGCATTGAAGGTACACCTTCACTAGGTATAGTGAACTATCCCTAGTCAATCTGTATTGTTTGACAGAACTGAAATCAGTAATGCACTTTGACGAAATGGGCCAGTGAAGGTGCACTATCATCAGTGATGCTATACTTTCAATGAAATTTCCACTTCCACTATAACACTGATATTATGTGTTCATCTAACCCTGGTCTGACCGACACCGCCTCGTATGTTGTCGAGAAGAGTGGACCAGCTCTGACCGATTTCCGTTGTGGTTAAAAATGGTTCAAATGGCTCTGAGCACTATGGGACTTAACATCTGAGGTCATCAGTCCCCTAGAACTTAGAACTACTTAAACCAAACTAACCTAAGGACATCACACACATCCATGCTCGGGACAGGATTCGAACCTGCGACCGTAGCGGTCGCGCGGTTCCAGACTGAAGCGCCTAGAACCGCTCGGTCACTCCGGCCGGCTCCGTTGTAGTGGACTACTGTGTAACAGTCGTAGTTTAGGAAATCATCCTTCGAAACTATTCATGCCACACGACAGTTGGGAATCTTCATAGCCCCTCAAATGTAGGAAATTTTTCAACCGTACTTGCAGTCTGTCTATACTTGACTGTCACATGGGCAAATATAATCATTAAAAAGAATTTTGAGACCTACGATAGCTAAATAGCCAATATATAATCCTGAGTGATGCGCTGGAGTGTAGTCGTGATGAAAAACCATCTGCTGGAAGTCCACGTCACACGTTTGGTCTTACATTCTCAGGACCAAAACGGCCTTATAATGTCTTCGGGTGGTGGTATAGCATACTCTGGTACTCCCACATTTGTTTTCGGCTTAAAACACCTTGAGATTCATTGACTGAGAAAGAAGGTCGCACTGTGCCCACAGCATCCTGAGGCTGAAGTGCTCCTCAGAATCTCTCTGAACGTTATCATTTCAGTTGTAACTCACCACACATTTAGTCCAATACCATTGCACAAAAAGAGCCTATCACTGGTTAAACCTTTCATAAATAGTCCATTATTAGTAATCGTGTAAGCCCCAAAAGAGAAACGTCACCACTTTTCCCGCCGACATATGAGTCTTCGTATTTTATTTTTTTGCAATTTCGCTATCGTCAACAAGTTGTTTTGGCTGCAGCTTCGTGTCTGAAGTGTAATGGTGGATCTGTGTTTCATCTAGTCTCATAACGACGCCAGTGTATTTCACTAAACAGTAACGTTTCCAAACACGATTTCCATATGTCCTTCCACGAACACTTCTTGCATCGAGGTACAATAAGGGGAGATGACGCTACAGACTCACGCTGTACATCGCTTTGAAGCCGGAGCATCCATATCGGATGTCCCAGAACATTAGCAGACTACTGTTCATGATTGCTTCTTGGTCTTAATTTCTGTCTTGTGAATGCAACAGTTGTTTTAAACAGTAAATGTTATAGTACTTTCGTGACTAACAAAGCGTCGGGAAGGAGCTTAAAGACGTTTCTCTCATCTTAAACGCATATTTGATCTAACAATATGACGCATTTGACCTCGTTAATGTAACTATAGTAACGCATATGATGTTTCAATAATAGGTAAGCTCTCCCAGAAAATAAAAACAAGAATTTCTGGGAATCAATTTGTGGAACAAACAACATCTACAGCAACTGTATAGGACACAAAATCAACAAAGTATGGAGTCATACCATACGTAGGTTCAACTTCATATACAATTTCCAATTTGTTCAAAAAGAAGAATGTCAAAATCGGTTTTTTTCACTAATATGAGGTATGTCCCTAAAGTAAGTTCTGTTTGGTTACATAAAACAAACGTGTACAGATACAGAAAAAGTACTTATTGTACAAAAATCTGCAACTGTTAAACTACTTTTCTGCATAGCTTCTGAAATTTTGTAGGCACTTGGCATAGCATGGCACAAGTTTTCCTAAGCCTTCTTCATAGAAGGTTGCCACCTGTTTATTCAAACAAGTGGTAACATGTTCTTTCAGCTCGTCATCATCGTTGAAGTGTTGACGACCAAGGACAGATTTTAGATGTAAGAAGAGATGAAAGTCGCTAGGAGTGAGGTCCGGGCTGTATGGAGGATGATCAAAAGCGTCCCAGTGAAATTCCTGTAAGAGTAATTTAGTCACTTCGTCGTGTGATGTTGGGCATTATCGTGAAAAAAAAAACACCTTTTGACAGTAGTAATCCTCGGCGCTTGTTCTGTATTGCGCGGCGCAATTTCTTAATGGTATCGCAGTAACCATGTACATTGATTGTTTGGCCTCGTGGTAAGAAATCAATCAGCAAAATGCCTTTTCTGTCCCAAAAATCGGTGAACATGACTTTTCGAGGTGTCAAGATTTGCTTAGGCTTAACCTTCGTTGGGGATGAAGTGTGTCTCCATTCCACTGATTGCCGTTTTGTTTCAGGGGTGTCGTATGATACCCAACTTTCATCCCCCGTGACTACCCGAGAAAGAAAACCATCGCCTTCTTCATTGTAGCGTGTCAAGACTGAAATGCACTGCCCATCCGTTGTTTTTTGTGTTGTTCAGTAAGAATTTTGGGTACCCAACGTGAGTGAAGTTTTCGAAATTTCAGTTTTTCAGTAACAATTCCATGAATTAGTGATCGTGAGATTTGCAGAACTTCCATAGCAAGGGCACTAAGTGTAAATTTACGTTTGTGCTTAATCTTCTCTTCAAGTGTGTGAACCAGTTCATCAGCAACCACAGTCGGGCGTCCATTTCGTTCTTCATCGTGCACTTGATAACGTCCTTCATTGGACAGCCTGATCCATCTACTAACCATTAAATCACTCATAGCATTTTGTCCGTAAACCTCGCAGATTTGCATAGGCTTTGGTTTAACTTTCTTTGCATTTAGAAAACGAATCACAGATCTGATTTCACACGCGGCGGCATTTTCCATTACGGTTGATATATAAAGAAGCACAACAAAGCACACGTCGGCAGCAGCGATCTGAAAATGGCGTACATGTCTTCTCCTTGAGTCAGAGTAACTGCCGCGCATGCTCGGAACTGCGATCGTAGCGCTGCCGCGGATAGAAATAGAAACGGAACTTACTTTGTGGATGACGTTCGTAATAAACTTCAAATAGAGAGCTGTACACAGACTTCCACGAATTAGTATCCCCAAAAAAGGTCAGGAATCTATAAAATGAGCTGTAATAATTGCCCCAAATTCTACACTGACCAAATAGGTAAAACTTTTGAGAGAAAGTATGAGAAACACTTCAGTGTCCTACGACTGAATAACTTACACATATCTGTTTTTACCACCCATCTTGCGCAAAATAATCATGTAGTAGACAATACAGAAAACAACCTTCAGATCTTACACTTAACAGATAAGGGTGGCACAATGACTCTTCTAGTGTAGACTGAGATTAATATATTCTGAATTAACAGAGTCATCCAACACCTCCTTTCTAATTAATTTCCAAGAAATATTCTCTCCGTTTAAACCAACATAATATTCCCACTAACGTGTATCCACAGGACATGTGGCCTGTAATTGAAGAAGTATCATGATGATCTCTCCATTGGCAAAAGATTCCGGCATAGTCTCCCATTCGGATCTCCGGGAGGGGACTGCCAAGGGGGAGGTTACCATGAGAAAAAGATTGAATAATCAACGAAAGGATAACGTTCTACGAGTCGGGGCGTGGAATGTCAGAAGCTTGAACGTGGTAGGAAAACTAGAAAATCTGAAAAGGGAAATGCAGAGGCTCAATCTAGATATAGTTGGGGTCAGTGAAGTGAAGTGGAAGGAAGACAAGGATTTCTGGTCAGATGAGTATCGGGTAATTTCAACAGCAGCAGAAAATGGTATAACAGGTGTAGGATTCGTTATGAATAGGAAGGTGGGGCAGAGGATGTGTTACTGTGAACAGTTCAGTGACCGGGTTGTTCTAATCAGAATCGACAGCAGACCAACACCGACAACGATAGTTCAGGTATACATGCCGACGTCGCAAGCTGAAGATGAACAGATAGAGAAAGTGTATGAGGATATTGAAAGGGTAATGCAGTATGTAAAGGGGGACGAAAATCTAATAGTCATGGGCGACTGGAATGCAGTTGTAGGGGAAGGAGTAGAAGAAAAGGTTACAGGAGAATATGGGCTTGGGACAAGGAATGAACGAGGAGAAAGACTAATTGAGTTCTGTAACAAGTTTCAGCTAGTAATAGCGAATACCCTGTTCAAGAATCACAAGAGGAGGAGGTATACTTGGAAAAGGCCGGGAGATACGGGAGGATTTCAATTAGATTACATCATGGTCAGACAGAGATTCCGAAATCAGATACTGGATTGTAAGGCGTACCCAGGAGCAGATATAGACTCAGATCACAATATAATAGTGATGAAGAGTAGGCTGAAGTTCAAGACATTAGTCAGGGAGAATCAATACGCAAAGAAGTGGGATACGGAAGTACTAAGGAATGACGAGATACGTTTGAAGTTCTCTAACGCTATAGATACAGCAATAAGGAATAGCGCAGTAGGCAGTACAGTTGAAGAGGAATGGACATCTCTAAAAAGGGCCATCACAAAAGTTGGGAAGGAAAACATAGGTACAAAGAAGGTAGCTGCGAAGAAACCATGGGTAACAGAAGAAATACTTCAGTTGATTGATGAAAGGAGGAAGTGCAAACATGTTCCGGGAAAATCAGGAATACAGAAATACAAGTCGCTGAGGAATGAAATAAATAGGAAGTGCAGGGAAGCTAAGACGAAATGGCTGCAGGAAAAATGTGAAGACATCGAAAAAGATATGATTGTCGGAAGGACAGACTCAGCATACAGGAAAGTCAAAACAACCTTTGGTGACATTAAAAGCAACGGTGGTAACATTATGAGTGCAACGGCAATTCCACTGTTAAATGCAGAGGAGAGAGCAGATAGGTGGAAAGAATACATTGAAAGCCTCTATGAGGGTGAAGATTTGTCTGATGTAATAGAAGAAGGAACAGGAGTCGACTTAGAAGAGATAGGGGATCCAGTATTAGAATCGGAATTTAAAAGAGCTTTGGAGGACTTACGGTCAAATAAGGCAGAAGGGATAGATAATATTCCATCAGAATTTCTAAAATCATTGGGGGAAGTGGCAACAAAACGACTATTCACGTTGGTGTGTGGAATATATGAGTCTGGCGACATACCATCTGACTTTCGGAAAAGCATCATCCACACAATTCCGAAGACGGCAAGAGCTGACAAGTGCGAGAATTATCGCACAATCAGCTTAACAGCTCATGCATCGAAGCTGCTTACAAGAATAATATACAGAAGAATGGAAAAGAAAATTGAGAATGCGCTAGGTGACGATCAGTTTGGCTTTAGGAAAAGTAAAGGGACGAGAGAGGCAATTCTGACGTTAAACGGCTAATAATGGAAGCAAGGCTAAAGAAAAATCAAGACACTTTCATAGGATTTGTCGACCTGGAAAAAGCGTTCGACAATATAAAATGGTGCAAGCTGTTCGAGATTCTGAAAAAGTAGGGGTAAGCTATAGGGACAGACGGGTCATATACAATATGTACAACAACCAAGAGGGAATAATAAGAGTGGACGATCAAGAACGAAGTGCTCGTATTAAGAAGGGTGTAAGACAAGGCTGTAGCCTTTCGCCCCTACTCTTCAATCTGTACATCGAGGAAGCAATGATGGAAATAAAAGAAAGGTTCAGGAGTGGAATTAAAATACGAGGTGAAAGGATATCAATGATACGATTCGCTGTTGACATTGCTATCCTGAGTGAAAGTGAAGAAGAATTAAATGATCTGCTGAACGGAATGAACAGTCTAATGAGTACACAGTATGGTTTGAGAGTAAATCGGAGAAAGACGAAGGTAATGAGAAGTAGTAGAAATGAGAACAGCGAGAAACTTAACATCAGGATTGATGGTCACGAAGTCAATGAAGTTAAGGAATTCTGCTACCTAGGCAGTAAAATAACCAATGACGGACGGAGCAAGGAGGACATCAAAAGCAGACTCGCTATGGCAAAAAAGGCATTTCTGGCCAAGAGAAGTCTACTAATATCAAATACCGGCCTTAATTTGAGGAAGAAATTTCTGAGGATGTACGTCTGGAGTACAGCATTGTATGGCAGTGAAACATGGACGGTGGGAAAACCGGAACAGAAGAGAATCGAAGCATTTGAGATGTGGTGCTATAGACGAATGTTGAAAATTATGTGGACTGATAAGGTAAGGAATGAGGAGGTTCTACGCAGAATCAGAGAGGAAAGGAATATGTGGAAAACACTGATAAGGAGAAGGGACAGGATGATAGGACATCTGCTAAGACATGAGGGAATGACTTCCATGGTACTAGAGGGAGCTGTAGAGGGCAAAAACTGTAGAGGAAGACAGAGATTGGAATACGTCAAGCAAATAATTGAGGACGTAGGTTGCAAGTGCTACTCTGAGATGAAGAGGTTAGCACAGGAAAGGAATTCGTGGCGGGCCGCATCAAACCAGTCAGTAGACTGATGACAAAAAAAAAAAAAAAAAAAAAAAAAAAAAAAAAAAAAAAAAAAATTCCAACAGCCCAAGGTAGCTGTAGTACTTTTAAAACTTGGTTTACAAAAATATTTTTCCCAGCTTGTATGAATGTTTGAAATTTAGCTTTATCACAGTAACAGAAAACTTAGTGTGCTTACGTACTGTTCACCGTGTTTGGTATTGCTTGTATAGAACCTTTGCATGTCTAATCTTAACCATTCAATATAATGCCTTATTAGAAAGCATTATAAATAATTTTCTTTTCTTTTAGATTTTTCAACTTATTTTACTGCACTAGCAAAGACATATTTTACTGCACCCACACACTCTCACAGCATCGGTAACGTAACATCTTTACCACTGTAACATCTTTAAAAATATTATTTATGGCCGGCCATGGTGGCCGAGCGGTTCTAGGCGCTACAGTCTGGAACCGCGCGACCGCTACAGTCTAGGGTCGAATCCTGCCTCGGGCATGGATGTGTGTGATGTCCTTAGGTTAGTTAGGCTTAAGTAGTTCTAAGTTCTAGGAGACTGATGACCTCAGAAGTTAAGTCCCATAGTGCTCAGAGCCATTATTTTATTATTAATGTTACTCATGTGAAGCTGGGCCACGTTTTGTAAATGTATATACTGTGTACTGTCATTAAACAGAGAATGATGTGATGTAAAGAGTTTTCCAGTGGACTGAGCAGCACTCACATAGTTCACGTCCACAACTGTGTTCATTTTAAAATCCATAACAAAAACGCAGGACCGATCTCGTCATACAGAACGTAAGTTTTCATCACATTCCAAGTTTTAATAATTTCAAATCTTTTCATGAGTGTTTTGATAGAGGTCTAAATAACTAAATCTCTAGTAAATTTACCAAATTGTGAACAAAAAATTTTCGATCTCTACCAGTTCGAGAGGAAAAAAAAAAAAAGCAATGGATTTGTAAGAAGTCATGGTTTGATTCTTATACGCTTTTTATAATCATAGTTGTGGCTAGTTGCTGTTCCATTTATAAACCTTTTGGTAGAAATAGACTAGACTTATCACTGCACCTTTGTATGAACAATTTGTGACTACTTTGCTTGGAGCCTTGCAATGTTAAAGGCTTTCTAGCACCATTTGTAACCGTTACGAGCTGGAGGTCTGCTTTAGTCGGCACGCGTGGCCTTGACCCCGTTGTGCCGAAGCAGAGACAGGGCGGATGAAGCCACTATAGCGGGCCCTGATCCGCACCGCCGTGACAAGCCAAGTGCTGTGTGTAGTGGGCAGGCGTGTGCATGGTCACTCACTGCATTCCTGACGTCACTCTGCCATGTGGACTGCTGGATAAGGAGCCATCTCACAGGGTAAGAGTTCAGGTACAGGCTGCATTTTTTTAACTTCATACAAGTAAACAACTGCATTAAGCATAAGAAAGCATGACATCTTTGCTATTAAATGAGTGCTTTGTTAAGCAGAACTGGCCACTTTCAAGCATACGCTCATTTTCAGGTGCACATTTCGATGTGAACATCGTTGTACTTGAATATCAAAAATCACATGCTCTGCACGGCTACATTTGGCGTGTTCTTTCTGTTATACACTGTCCGATCACAAGTATATGGACATCTATTACTACACTACTGGCCATTAAAGTTGTTACACCACGAAGATGACGTGCTACAGACGCGAAATTTAACCGACAGGAAGAAAATGCTGTGATATGCAAATGATTAGCTTTTCATAGCAAAGGTTGGCGCCGGTGGCGACACCTACAACCTGCTGACACGAGGAAAGTTTCCAACCGATCTCTCATATACAAACAGCAGTTGACCGGCGTTGCCTGGTGAAACGTTGTTGTGATGCCTCGTGTAAGGAGGAGAAATGCGAACCATCACGTTTCCGACTTCGATAAAGGTCGGATTGTAGCCCATCGCAATTGCGGTTTATCGGATCGCGACATTGCTGCTCGTGTTGGTCGAGATCCAATGACTGTTAGCAGAATATGGGTGGGTTCAGGAGGGTAATACGGAACGCCGTGCTGGATCCCAACGGCCTCGTATCACTAGCAATCGAGATAACTGGCATCTTATCCGCATGGCTGTAACGGATCGTGTAGCCACGTCTCGATCCCTCAGTGAACAGATGGGGACATTTACAAGACAACAATCATCTGCACGAACAGTTCGACGACGTTTGCAGCAGCATGGCCTATCAGCTCGGAGACCACGGCTGCGGTTACCCTTGACCTAACTTCACAGACAGGAGCGCCTGCGATGGTGTACTCAACGACGAACCTGGGTGCACGAATGGCAAAAAATCATTTTTTCGGATGAATCCACGTTCTGTTTGCAGCATCATGATGGTCGCATCCGTGTTTGGCGAATCGCGGTGAACGCACATTGGAAGCGTGTATTCGTCATCGCCATACTGGCGTATTACCCCGCGTGATGGTATGGGGTGCCATTGGTTACACGTCTCGGTCACCTCTTGTTCGAATTGACGGGACTTTGAACAGTGGACGTTACATTTCAGACGTGTTACGACCCGTGGCTCTACCCTTCATTCGATCCCTGCGAAACCCTACATTTCAGCAGGATAATGCAGGTCCTGTACGGGCCTTTTTGGATACAGAAACTGTTCGATTGCTGCCCTGGCCAGCACATTCTCCAGATCTCTCACCAGTTGAAAACGTCTGGTCAATGGTGGCCGAGCAACTGGCTCGTCACAATACGCCAGTCACTACTCTTGATGTACTGTGGTATCGTGTTGAAGCTGCATGGGCAGCTGTACCTGTACAAGCCATCCAAGCCCTGTTTGCCCCAATGCCCAGACGTATCAATGCCGTTATTACGGCCAGAGGTGGTTGTTCTGGGTACTGATTTCTCAGGATCTATGCACCCAAACTGCATGAAAATGCAATCACATGTCTGTTCTAGTATAATATATTTGTCCAATGAATACCCGTTTATCATCTGCATTTCTTCTTGGTGTAGCAATTTTAATGACCAGTAGTATAGCTTGTAATATGGGGTGTGTCCAAGCTTTGCCTTTATGACGGCCTGAACTCTGTTGGGGATACTTTCATTGATGTGTCTGAATGTCTGTCGGGGAATGGCGACCCATTCTCCGTCAAGTCCTGAAACCAAAGAAGGTAATGATGTTTGACGTTAAGTTCTGGTCCGAAGTCGACATTCTGACTCATCACTAAGGTGTTCCATTGTGTTCAGATCGGAGTTCTGAGGAAGCCAGTTTATTTCAGGAACGTTATTGTGCACAAACCACTGCCTCACAGATATGGCCTTAAGATGGGTGCGTATGGAGGCGTTTCTGATTTAGATTGCTTGGTGGTTCGTTGGCAAGATCGCATATAAGACGACTTGCAAAACATGATGAAACCTATTTACAAGTCAAGGACAAAATTATGTCTCCCAGTTCTGGTGATATGCAAAAAGACACCATTCTGCAACATCGGTAGTATGCTGCATCGCATCTCATTTACCTATTGCGAAGAGTATCATTAATAAAAAATGGTTCAAATGGCTCTGAGCACTATGGGACTTAACATCTGAGGTTATCAGTTCCCTAGAACTTAGAACTACTTCAATCTAACTAACCTAAGGACATCACACACATCCAAGCCCGAGACAGGATTCGAACCTGCGATCGTATAGGTCGCGCGGTTCCAGACTGAAGCGCCTAGAACCGCTCATTTAATGTATTTTATCGCTACTGAAATTGTGTTATTACCATTACTCAACGATGGTAGTTATCTCAACTGACATTTAATGATGCTGATAGGACAATAACTGCGTGTATTGCAGAACCTTTGTGGCATAAAAAAAATCATTCATCAATCGATAGTAGAATAGTAATCAAAGAATTTCTCAATTTACTGTAGTGAAAATATAAAGGCTAGTACCATTCACTTAATGTATTTTATCGCTACTGAAGTTGTGTTAATACCATTACTCAACGATGGTAGTTACCTCAACTGACATTTAATGATGCTGAGAAGACAATAACTGCGTGTATAGCAGAACCTTTGTGGCATAAAAAAATCATTCATCAATCGATAGCAGAAAAGTAATAAAAGAATTTCTCAATTTACTGTAGTGAAAATATAAAAATGAAACTATTCTGTCGAGAGAGTACATGCGGCAGTAAGGTATATTTCATAATAACGGTACCAGCTTAAACACTGTTGTAAATATTTGTTATGTATTGTTGTTTTTCTGACATATTCCACATCCTGGAGGACCTCCTCACTACGGATCAATGGGAATGAAAGTAAATCTAATCTAATCTAATCTGAAACACAAGAGACTCCTGAAGTTGAGGGACACCAAGAACTACGACGTCGTCGAACATACCTTAAGGTAGTTGTTACGTAAGCCATTTCAGTAACGTAAAGCTGTGGCCAAATTTACAAAAATTATCACTCGTGTTTAATTAGAGAGAGTACTACAGTAAATTACACAACAGTTTTAACTGGATGGACGAAAGTCTGCAGATTAACAGAGCGTGGATGCTACGGTTACACCAAACTGCTGTTGGCCCACGTAAACAAGAGGAAACAGAAGAAAGGCTAACAGTCGAATTGCGACCCTGTACAATGTCCCTATCTCGCAACGGAAGCTAAAGGCTGCTGCAGATCATGGTCAGTACTGTTTCACACTGATAGTAGCTACCGATAGCGACAGACTGCAGATCCTGAAAGACATTCGCCGATTGAAAAGCCGATAATATTTTGTTGGGCGGATGACTTAGTTGTGATGACAGATTCGATTGAAAGTTTGCAAAGTAATATTTCAGATCTACATCAGAAATATAAGGACTATGGTATGAAGATTAGCATCCCCAAAACGAAAGTAATGTCAGTGGCAAAGAGATATAAACGGATTGAGTGCCATATAGGAGGAACAAAGTTAGAACAAGTGGACGGTTTCAAGTACTTACGATGCATATTCTCACAGGATGGCAACGTAGTGAAAGAACTGGAAGCGAGGTGTAGCAAAGCTAATGCAGTGAGCGCTCAGCTACGATCTACTCTCTTCTACAAGAAGGAAGTCAGTACCAAGACTAAGTTATCTGTCCACCGTTCAATCTTTCGACCAACTTTGTTGTATGGGAGCGAAAGCTGGGTGGATTCAGGCTACCTTATCAATAAGGTTGAGGTTACGGATATGGTAGTAGCTAGGATGATTGCAGGTACTAGTAGATGGGAACAATGGCAGGAGGGTGTCCACAATGAGGAAATCAAAGAAAAACTGGGAATGAACTCTATAGATGTAGTAGTCAGGGCGAACAGGCTCAGATGGTGGGGTCATGTTACATGCATGGTAGAAGCAAGGTTACCCAAGAGACTCATGGGTTCAGCAGTAGAGGGTAGGAGGAGTCGGGGTAGACCAAGGAGAAGGTACCTGGATTCGGTTAAGAATGATTTTGAAGTAATAGGCTTAACATCAGAAGAGGCACCAATGTTAGCAATGAATAGGGGATCATGGAGGAATCTTATAAGGGAGACTATGCTCCAGACTGAACACAGAAAGGCATAATCAGTCTTAAATTATGACGATGATGATGAAAAATTCAATTATCCTTGTATCTGTAAGAAGTTCAAGTAGCCATTACCGAACTTGCTGATTATAGATTGGGAATCGCATCCGGACCCTGGCCTTCACCGGCTACTGCTCTTGCCCATCCAGGAATCCAAATAATCATACCTGCTATGCCCTGACCCGGACGGATAGTATTACACAATTTGACACCTTGAGCGCTTCCAAACCGATACTCCAGTGTTTTCGTACCAGTGAAATACACTCCTGGAAATTGAAATAAGAACACCGTGAATTCATTGTCCCAGGAAGGGGAAACTTTATTGACACATTCCTGGGGTCTGATACATCACATGATCACACTGACAGAACCACAGGCACATAGACACAGGCAACAGAGCATGCACAATGTCGGCACTAGTACAGTGTATATCCACCTTTCGCAGCAATGCAGGCTGCTATTCTCCCATGGAGACGATCGTAGAGATGCTGGATGTAGTCCTGTGGAACGGCTTGCCATGCCATTTCCACCAAGCGCCTCAGTTGGACCAGCGTTCGTGCAGGACGTGCAGACCGCGTGAGACGACGCTTCATCTAGTCCCAAACATGCTCAATGGGGGACAGATCCGGAGATCTTGCTGGCCAGGGTAGTTGACTTACACCTTCTAGAGCACGTTGGGTGGCACGGGATACATGCGGACGTGCATTGTCCTGTTGGAACAGCAAGTTCCCTTGCCGGTCTAGGAATGGTAGAACGATGGGTTCGATGACGGTTTGGATGTACCGTGCACTATTCAGTGTCCCCTCGACGATCACCAGTGGTGTACGGCCAGTGTAGGAGATCGCTCCCCACACTATGATGCCGGGTGTTGGCCCTGTGTGCCTCGGTCGTATGCAGTCCTGATTGTGGCGCTCACCTGCACGGTGCCAAACACGCATACGACCATCATTGGCACCAAGGCAGAAGCAACTCTCATCGCTGAAGACGACACGTCTCCATTCGTCCCTTCATTCACGCCTGTCGCGACACCACTGGAGGCGGGCTGCACGATGTTGGGGCGTGAGCGGAAGACGGCCTAACGGTGTGCGGGACCGTAGCCCAGCTTCATGGAGACGGTTGCGAATGGTCCTCGCCGATACCCCAGGAGCAACAGTGTCCCTAATTTGCTGGGAAGTGGCGGTGCGGTCCCCTACGGCACTGCGTAGGATCCTACAGTCTTGGCGTGCATCCGTGCGTCGCTGCGGTCCGGTCCCAGGTCGACGGGCACGTGCACCTTCCGCCGACCACTGGCGACAACATCGATGTACTGTGGAGACCTCACGCCCCACGTGTTGAGCAATTCGGCGGTACGTCCACCCGGCCTCCCGCATGCCCACTATACGCCCTCGCTCAAAGTCCGTCAACTGCACATACGGTTCACGTCCACGCTGTCGCGGCGTGCTACCAGTGTTAAAGACTGCGATGGAGCTCCGTATGCCACGGCAAACTGGCTGACACTGACGGCGGCGGTGCACAAATGCTGCGCAGCTAGCGCCATTCGACGGCCAACACCGCTGTTCCTGGTGTGTCCGCTGTGCCGTGCGTGTGATCATTGCTTGTACAGCCCTCTCGCAGTGTCCGGAGCAAGTATGGTGGGTCTGACACACCGGTGTCAATGTGTTCTTTTTTCCATTTCCAGGAGTGTATATTGATTAACATATTTCATCCTTATACGAGATTATCTTTAGTACAGAAAAGGCTATTTCAGTGGATAAACAAAGGTGAGAGTACATGATGACAGTCTGTTATTCTAACAGTACTGTATCTCTTCAGGTGGAAAGAGCAACACAGAAGCCGGCCCCTGTGGCCGAGCGGTTCTAGGCGCTTCAGTCCGTAACAGCGCTGCTGCTACGGTCGCAGGTTCGAAACCTGCCTCGGGCATGGATGTGTGTAATGTCCTTAGGTTAGTTAGGTTTAAGTAGTTCTAAGTCTAGGGGACTGATGACCTCAGATATTAAGTCCCATAGTGCTTAGAGCCATTTGAACCATTTGAAGCAACACAGAATGGCCTGACGACGTAACACGTGCAGGTTCTTGCCATCTTTCAAACTTTGTGAAAGGTCCAAACATTGCTATTGTAACAAATCATTATGTCTCGATGTCAAAGACTCAACTGTACTGTAGAAAGTATATCTCTTGTGGGTATTCAGCTATCTGTGCAATTATCGTTGTTCTGTTGTTTTAAAATGCAAACGCGACGTACAGTTCACGCTTGTTTTGCTTCCTGTAAGAGCTTCCAGAAGAGAAGGCTCTGCAACTAAATGCTTTAAAAATGCATTATATTTTATCTTAAGTAATGTAATCAGCGCTACGCCCCACTAATCCGAAAACTTTTATGTATTTTCACCCTGTCAATTTGTTCGAAGTGACTGTTTTGGTGACTTCACGATCGAGCGCCATTGTTTCAAAATTTCAACGTACAGCATTCGAGCCTGCAGTTTACAACGTTAACTAAGTCCGACCAATAACATAAGACGCGGTTTTGTGTCAGCAAACGTTTCCGCACTTCGTCAACGACTTATGCGCCTGATGTTTCAGTTTCATAAAGATGGTAGATATTTAATCAAGTCAAGATGTTAGACGAAGCAGGAGTATTCAAATAATTAATATTAAATTTACATTTTCATGATTTTAGTGTTCTCTTGCTGTCGACAAAGTGATGCGACCTTGTTTCGTCAACATTTTACTTCTGATTCTAATGGTTCAAATGGCTCTGGGCACTATGGGACTTAACATCTGAGGTCATCAGTCCCCTAGACTTAGAACTACTTAAACCTAACTAACCTAAGGACATCGCACACATCCATGCCCGAGGCAGGATTCGAACCCGCGACCGTAGCAGCAGCGCGGCTCCGGACTGAAGCACCTAGAACCGCTCGGTCACAACGGCCGGCACTTATGATTCTGAAACATTAAAAAAAAAAACACACACACACACACACACCAGTCGGAAGAAGGCATCATTACAGTATGAGGGTATGGGAAAATAATACCCGCAGATCAGAAAGACAGTTGGCTGTGTCACAACGAGCGTCGACAAGATGGATTCAGGAAAACAATATGGCTAGAAGAACAGCCATTGATCCTTCCAGAACCGCTGCACCACGAGAATATGGTGGGGTCGTTCGACTGATTCCAATGCATAGACGGATGACAACAGCTGTAATCCCGGCAGACATCAGAGGCAGAGTGCCACCACGAATACTCAGTTCTAGCTTACTGGCAGATGGGTTGAGATCTCAAGCTGCAATACATTGTTTGCCGCTGACACCATACCACAGATAAAGATTGCGTGGTGCGGAGCGAGAGTCAGTTGGGAGATTGAGTGGCAATCTGTGGCGTTAAGCGGTGATTCCCGCTCGTGTTTGTGGCTGTCAGCTCCACGTCAACGTTTTCTGCAGAGTATCTGGCAAAAAGTCACGGGGAGCAGCGATTCCATGGTTCTATACCTCTCAAATTTCTGGAATCATGGTATTGCAAGCTATATGAAATAAAAACAGAACTGATTTGTTGATTTTTTTAAGGGAGGGGGGGCTGAACACTCGCCAGTAGTGGCAAGAATGGTAAATCCGATTGTCTTATCATTCGTGACCAGAGTACTCAATGGTGTTTTTCAGCAAGATAATGCTAGACCACACATTTCAGCTCAAATGGCAAATGCCTCGAATAATGTACGTACGGATCCTGAGTAGTGTCCCAGGTCCCCTGATATATCACTCATAGACCATGTCTGCGGTGCGAGAGAGAAACTTATACCTTCATTCAAGCCTCCAGCCAGTAATCTTCACGATGTGACACAGCATTTGTTTCAGGTATTACAAGGAATTGCTGAAGATGACAAAAAGAATGCAAGAGTGTATTCGTGCCCGAGGCGGTGACATCTCATACTGATGCTGATGATGGATATCATTTCTGAGTAGAATGAACGTTTATTCACTTACTGTCCATTGAGTGACGAACATAACAAAATTCGATAAAGTGTCGGAATGATGCTTCACTGTGTAACACCTTCCATTTCCGTCATTATAGACGACTGATCTATTTCAGGCATTCACCACTATTAACAACGTGTAACTGACTTACCGTCATGGATTTATCAAATGAAATGAGATTTGGTAAAGTGAAGGTAGTAGGAAAACACGAGCGATGTGTGGTTCATAAACGCACTAGTTCAAATGAACCATTCCTGGAAAGGAACTGTCCAGAGTAGTCTTTCTTTTAGTGAACTATCGTTCTTTTGATCCTCGCCTCCTCTACCTTCTGGAAGTTAGACTGCGCATCCATAAATCTCCTCTCTCTTGATGCTGAGTACGCCCCACTCTCTTGACTGAGCGATAGTAATTCTGAACTCATAACGGTGAACTGCGTGAATTCTACTGATTAGAAAACTGGCCTGCCGGAGTGGCCGAGCGGTTCTAGGCGCTTCAGTCTGGAACCGCGCAACCGCTACGGTCGCAGGTTCGAATCCTGCCTCGGGCATGGATGTGTGTGATGTCCTTAGGTTAGTTAGGTTTAAGTAGTTCTAAGTTCTAGGGGACTGATGACCTCCCATAGTGCTCAGAGCCATTTGAACCAATTTTTTATTATAAAACTGAAACTGTTCTGTTAGTTCCGAACTGTGTGAACTGCACCGGATCGAATGATCAAAACTCTTCCGTTAGTTCACTTAGTTCAGTTCAATCTCCTATTCTCACCTCCCCTCCCTTGGCCCTCACTGTACCCCTTTAACGCAGTTGCTGTTAGGTCGTACAGGTTGGCGGTAGCTGCATGTGTGACAATGAGAATAACTTAATCTTTACTGCTTCCCACTACCCAGGTTTCCAAGTAAAGGCCTATGTTAAAATTAAAAGCGCTCAGTCCTTTCTGACAAAAAGGAAAGTTCTTAGAAATATGCATGCTAGGTTTGTTCCCAAACGCCATTCAATATTTGTAGGAAATAAAATTTTACTTTCTAATCTGTTAGTTTAAGGGCTTTTCCAAGTGCTCTTATTTACCAGTACTTTATTATTAAAAATGAACTACGTAGTTATTTCAGTATGAAGAACTATCTGAAAAGGAATGGTTCCATAAGAAGCACTAATTAGCCCATTTCTAGAAAACACAGAAGAAATTTGAATACAATGGGTAACTCTTAGCAAAGCAAACAGAAAAGAAATGAAGAATAGTACGTGGGAAAATAGGACATACTACTTTCCTTATGACCAAAACTGAAGAAGAGACACCGCTACGCTCGCAGGTTCGAATCCTGCCTCGGGCATGGATGTGTGTGATGTTCTTATGTTAGTTAGGTTAAAGTAGTTCTAAGTTCTAGGGGACTGATGACCTTAGATGTTAAGTCCCCTAGTGCTCAGAGCCATTTGAACCATTTTTCAGGAAGAGACAGCAGAAAGAGAGAAAGAAGGAACTCTGTTGTCTACGAAGCAAGAATTTAAGGAGAGTAGAGTGAGAATCACATCAGATGCAATCTCATACATACGAAGAATGATTCCTTCGACAAAAGACCTTCGTTGGTATAAAATGTAGACGTCTTATTAGGGAAAACTTTACTGAAACAGCTCTTTTGAAACACAGCATTCAATGGAAGTGACAGATAAAGCCGGAGAAGAAGTAAATGCAACAGTTTGAAATGTGGTCCTATAGATGAGTGTTAAATGTGAATTGGAAAGATAAACACGAAGTGGAGGTTTGTACGGAATAACAGACAAGAGCAGGAGTCCATGAAAGGGACGCGTTAGGTAGGATCTGCTAAGGCATGTACTATAAGAGCTACCAGTTTGGCTCTGGAAGATGCAAAAAATGCTTTATTTTTAGGGGCGTGCAAAGCCTATACCCTGACTTTCATCGCACTGCTAAATGTCCATCCCACATGTTTTATAATAAGAGCACATACTGCAAATGCTCTAATTTACGGCTCATTGTATGATACTAGTGGCTCTATATGACCCTTTAGCATCCAAATTAAAATTCTTCAATAAAAAGCGAGCTACATCGTAGTTCACTCGTTGTATCATCTCTTCATTGGGACTGTAGTGTATTTGTATTCTGTAAATTTCTATGAAACTGCGTTTCTAGGAGAGTGTTGGGAAAAGTGTTAAAATAAGAAAGATTTAACTTTACAAAAATCACTACAGAAAGCATTAAATTACCTTCCTTTTGTGACTGATCGTCTCTCGATTCCATTTCTACATATGTTCACTTGTCCTCTACTTTTGTAAAAATAACCGGCAGAGAAACAAAATAACAAATGTTTCTTGCTGCGTGCTCCTAAGCCACCATTAAGTAACAATCTGTGTCCAGCAAAAGAGCGAAGCAGCACCGCAATGAGTGTCTACAATAAAGAGACTTGTGAATATTTTATGGAACGTTAAGTACACCGTAAAGTAAGACCCACTTTTATGGTAGTCACAGCCAATCGTGCTTTGAGGACCTTTCATTTTCTTAGCGTACGAGTGTGGTAATAACACAGTATCATCAATAAGTAGAATATCTGCAGAATAAAACGATCACTCTTCAACGAATGGGTTATGTTTTCCTTTCATACTCGCATTCGGTGGCACAGTATCGAACTTATTACGGACTGTGAATTGTAGTCACGTTGGAGATTCTGATCCATAAGTACATCATTAATGACATTAAACATCGAATTGCCTTTTACACCATCACATTAATATTGTCTTCCGCTGTCCGAAATAATTTGCCGGACGCATGGCAACGCTAGTAGGCCGAATTTAAGAGTAATAAATTACGAGAACATCACAATGACTTTTTTTGCTTGGCTCTAGTATTGTTCATACTCTTTTTATGTCCCTTTGGTAGATCCCAGTACATATCTTACATTATTATATGATCTTGAACAGTTTTGACTCGCTCTTGATATACTTTGACTCACAAAAAGAAAGAGCAGCAGAACAATATAACACTTTACACACGAATCACTTCAGAAATGAATACTTTCAAAAATTCAAGGGTAGTTGTTCAGTATCTCCTAACTGTCCAGGGCTTAAAGACAAATACTGAAAGACCTGATGTGATCTATATTGTGATAAAAAGTTAGAGGGCGTGGCATAAGAAGGCATACCGGAGGGAGAGTTATTGCTTAACTGCAGTAGCAGACTAATGTTCTGCGTCATGCGACAGCAAACCGGCTGTCGGATTCCTCGCACTCTTCGATGGATTCTCTGAAATGCGGAAGAGACCGTTCAGCCAATCCCTAGAACCCCGAACGAGTACAACAGATGACATGTCAGCGTCATATCGTTACAGCTCCTTCCTATGAAGTTACCGGGAATAAGTAGGTAACGGACATGAATCACTCCTTTTCTTTTCCCAGATTTCGTTTTGTTCGTTGCTGTTTTCCACGTATCTAGAGACACAGCACGAATTTTGCTGTTAGTAATTATTCGATGCACGAGGATGAAGCGACAGTTATCCGCTAGACGAACAGGTATCATGGAAGGTGTTTCTATTTCGTATAGTACCTAAGAAGTTCTTCATACTTGGGCATACTCATTATTACTGAATGGTTTTTGACGCGGTGCAGAGATCAGAATAGTCAAGACACGATTGTTTGTGTTGTCACATGAGAGGATATGCCTTTGCTAATCAATACTTGCATAATGTCAGTATAAACGGTAACACTTCAGTTTTACTTGTTTTTGAGAAACGGAAAATATTTCATCTGCTTCTTATTTTTGATTTCTAATAAGGTAGTAAGTCCGTTTTGGTAGTTGCATGGTGAGTGACTGCCACAAAGAGAATACTTGTTCGATTCTCGATGCCATCAGGATTTTTTCATTGGTGGGAGTGCGGGAACTGAGTGCACGCTGCAGTTTGAGGGCAACTGAGAAGCCACTTGAGTAACAATTGATATCTACAAAGTCACAAGACTGAGAACCTGCTGGGAAAGTTACGTGCTGACTATACATCACTCCATTTTTAATCATCAATCAATTTTTCGTATCTTGTGCTAATCTTTTAATCTCTGTGCAGCTACTGCACTCAACGTATACCGTAATCCATTCTGGCCAGCTAGTGTGGCCGAGCTGTTCCCAGGCGCTTCAGTCTGGAACCACGCGACCGCTACGGTCACAGGTTCGAATCCTGCCTCGAACATTGATGTGTGTGATGTCCTTAGGTTAGTTAGGTTTAAGTAGTTCTAAGTTCTAGGGGACTGATGACCTCAGATGCTAAGTCCCATAGTGCTCAGAGCCATTTGAACCATTTGAATCCACTCTGTGTGACTGATATTTTTTTCCAACTGCTGCAACAAATTAATCATTCCTGGACGCCGTAGTAGATGTCCCGTTAGTCTGTCACTTCTTATTGTAAGAGTTTTCCATAGACGTTTTTTCTTGTCCCTTCGCGCTGCATCCAAATTACAAATTGGCAGAGATTGACACGGCAACCGATCATTAGCTCGTGATCTTCAGCTCTTGAAGATGGACATAGGTTTAGTTTTAATATCGACAGTGAGAAAGCTAATATGTAATGTCCGTGGGAATTAGAGGAAGCTGAATACATGTGACTCGTAAGCACACTATATCATGAAATAGTACCTGAAGTTGACGTGCAGCTAAGTCAAGAAAGCCTCAGATAACTTAGCCTAACTCATGTTTGCGCGTTCTTCAACAATTAGCAATTCATGTGTCGGTATGATTCATTTCAAAAAAGGAAATACCTGAAATGCATCCGCGACCACTAAAAACTGTTACGAACAATATTATCCAAAGAGCTTACTAAATTTTAATTCATTGCATTATTTTAAAGCATGTTTCGACTTCTGTCATCATCAGACCCAAACTTAGAACTTTTGAGACAAAGTCTTGTTATTCTCATAACCTAAACGACGCAATTCATCGAGTAAAATCGAAATGCTATCTGAAATTTCCGTAGGAAGTGTTTAGGCCCTCTGCTCCTAATCGATCTAAACGATTTAGGAGACAATCTGAGCAGCTCTCTTAGATTGTTTGCAGATGATGTTGTCATTTACTGCCTATTAAAGACATCAGAAGATAGGAACCAACTGCAAAATTATTTAGACAAGATGCTCGTATAGATATGGTGACAACTGACCCTAAATAACTCAAAGTGTGAGGTCATCCACAAAAATACGAAAAGAAATCCATTAAATTTCGATTACGCAATAAGTCATACAAATCACAAAGCTGTCAATTCAACTTAATACCTAGAGATTACAATCACTAACAACTTAAGCTGGAACAATGACATAGATAATATTATGGGGTAGGCGAACCAAAGACTACGTCTCACTGGCAGAACACTAAGAAGATGCAACGAATCCACTAAAGAGACTGCCTACACTACGCTTCTCCGTCCTCTGCTAGAATACTGCTGCGCGGTACGGAATCCTTATCCTGTAGGATTGATGAATGACGTCGAAGAAGTTCAAATAAGGAAAGCTCATTTTGTACTATCACGAAAGAGGAGTGAGAGTTCCTCGGATATGATAAGCGAGTTGGGGTGGAAATCGTTGAAACAAAGCCGTTTTTCTCCGAAACGAGATGTTTTCACGAAATTTCAATGGTCAACTTTGTCATCCCGAATGCGAAAATATTTTGCTAACGTCCACCTATACAGCTAGAAATGATCGTCGTAATAAAATAAGAAAAATTAGAGCTCGCACGGAAAGGTTTCGGTGTTCATTTCTATCACACGCTGTTTGAGAGTGGAACCATAGAGATACAGTGGGAAAGTTGTTCTATGAGCCCTCTGCTAGGCATCAAAGTATGAATTACAGCTCTGATGACCTCGATGTCGACGGGAGGTTAAACCCAATTTCCCAGTCAATTACATAGTAATCAGATCGAGGAGATGCAGATGTACGTCGGTGACGAACGTCTGGGTATCACATTTACAACGAATTCGTGCCCCGTGGGAACAGAAATTTGTTTTTGTGAACATGGTGCACGAATTCGTTTTAAATGTGATATCCACACACAGGGGAATGATTCACTGTTCTGTGAATTTTAAATATGATGACCCATACATTATCGACGCTGGCAACTATGTCGTGACTATTATTACAGAATACAGAAAAAATGGTTTTAACCTTCTGAAAATACAAATTCCTGTGCCAGTGTGATGCAAAAATTATGCTAGAGCGGTGCATCCTTAAGACCTCTTGTGACGTCTATAAGATTGAAGTTCAATATCATTTCCAACTATTGTTTTGAAATTTTATTATAATGAAACTCTATTTACAGCGAGAGTTGGAAGCATATTAGGCAGGAAATTATTTCCAAGAAAAGAGAGAGTTCTTACAGTTTAGAAATCTATACGTTTCATCGAAATTTACACTGGGGTATACGGTGGGCTGGGTTCGTGTTGAAATGCATATATGCTTCCCAATGGCGAAAAATTACTTACGTAAAGTTACACAGACTGGCCGATTACAGAAGCAGTCCCACAAACTGAGGTTTCTCGGGGATGCTCGCAAGGGCGACTGGTTGCCTTTTCCTTTCGTACGAAGGTGAAATCTAATCTCGGCCAGCAGGCAACAAGCACTGCTGGCTCAGACACGGACCATGTCCGGTGGCAGTCGGGGCTCTGCGCAATAGGGAAACTTCCTCACCTCGGCGGAGCCCAGACAAGACTTACCAATTCCTTCACATTTCGGCGCAAGGCCGTTTCTTCCAGCCTCCTTCGAACCACATGTGCCCGTTTGATTGCATTTACTACTCTATTAAACATCTCAACAACAACCGATATCGCTTATACGCTAGCTGATCTACAGTATCCAGATAGCCCCGTATTTCAGCAGAGGCATGGCAGCCAGTATAAAGGGAGGCAGAAAGTATTGTGTTGTCGGTAGAAAAAGAGCAACTGCAGGATGGGTCGGTGAGAACAGCTCAGTGACTTCGAATATGGAGCGGTCAGTGGAAGTCACCTAGGTAACAAAACCATCAGGGACATTTCTAGACGTCTAAAGCTGCCCAAATCGATGTGAGGTGATTGTTAGTTAGTTGGCTGCATGTTCCATTGATCAATCGCACGGTACGGTGGCCGTTATGATGTGGAACGGGTCAAGTCACAAGAAATGCACATATGAAACAAGATATATATGTATTTTTTTTAATTATGAATTTGGCCAGCTATGGACCGCATACAACTTAAGACTTATGGTGTTTCTTTTTCTTCCGTTCTTCCCAGTACTTCTTCATTTTCTCGCCAACTGCTCGTCTCTGCTCGTCTGTCCACACTCTCGTGGGTCGAGGTTTTGGCGCATCTTCTTCATAGTTTGCGTTTTCTATAAGTAGCCTAAAGTTATTCCTGTCACGTATTATTTCTTCTGTAACACCTATTTTGTTGGCGTCTTTCTTTACTGCTTCTATCCATCCTACGGTGTTTTTCAGCTTACTAACGTAATTAAAAATTTTCTTTGTAATTCGTGTTTCTTCCATTCTTTTTAAATGTCCATAAAATTTTAGCCGTCTCTTCCTCATTGTATCTGTGATCTTTTCTGTATTTTTGTATAGGTCTTCATTTCTCCTTTTAATCCACCTGTTTTCCTTGTTTTTCTCAGGACCTAGAATTTTTCTTAATATTTTTCTCTCTCTTTTTTCTAGTTCTCTTAATTCGCCTTTCTTATTCAATGTTAGGCACTCTGATCCATATGTTGCTTGTGTCCTAATAACTGAATTATAATGTTTAATCTTTGCTTGTATGGATATTGATTTTTTATTGTAGTAGTTTTGTGTTAATTTATATGCAAATTCCAACTTTTTTATTCTTTCTTTATTTGTTGTGTTATCCAGTCCATTGGTTTGGATCCACTCCCCCAGGTATTTGAATCTATCAACTCTTTTAATTTTTCCATACTTTGTTTTCATAAACTTTTCTGTATTATGTTTGTGTTCTATATACTCGGTTTTTTCGTAGGATATTTTTAGCCCAGTCTTTTCAGCAATCTCGTGTAACATATCAAGCATAACTGTTGCGTCTGTTCGGTTTTCAGTTATCAATGCCATATCATCCGCAAAGGCTAAACATTTTACTTCAAATTTGTTCTTTCCTTGGCCCATGCTTATACCCTTTGTGCCTCTGTTTTTTAATGTGTTTTCCCATGTTTTTACTACTTTATCTAAAACCAAGTTAAAGAGAATTGGGGACAGTCCGTCACCTTGTCGAACTCCTGTTTTGATTTTGAATGGTTCAGAAATGTCGCCTTGAAACTTAATTCTTGATGTTGTATCTGTGAGCGTTTGTTCAACAAGTCTTCTGGTGTTTTCATCTATCCCTAATTCATAAAGTATCTGGAATAGTGTTTGTCTGTCAACTGAGTCGTAGGCCTTCTTGGAGTCTACGAAAGTAACTACTGTATTTTTATTTTGTATAGCTCTCACTCTCAAAATTGTTTTTAAATTAAGAATCTGTTCTGCACATGATCTACCTTTTCTAAATCGATGTGAGGTGATTGTTAGTTAGTTAGTTAGTTAGTTGGTTGCATGTTCCATTGATCAATCACACGGTACGGTGGCCGTTATGATGTGGAATGGGTCAAGTCACAAGAAATGCACATATGAAACAAGATATATATATATATATATATATATATATATATATATATATATATATAGTGTTAAGGATTAATATTTCTATTATTTACCCCATTACCTTAAATGGCACAAAATGCATATACTATATTTATAGATTTATTTACTCCTATTCAAGAATTCATCTGTGGTATAGAAGGAGTTGTCAAGGAGATATGACTTCAATTTACTTTTGAAGCTATTACTGCTACCTGTCAGACATTTTATTTCATCCGGTAATTTGTCAAAAATTTTTATAGCAGCATATTTTACCCCTTTCTGTGCTAAAGATAGGTTGAGTAAAGGATAATGTAAGTCTTTCTTTTTTCCGGTATTATAAGCATCAATGTCACTGTCGTTTATAAACAGGTCCATGTTGTTGAGAACAAATTATATCAGTGAGTAAATGTACTGTGAGGCTGTTGTAAGAATTCCCAATCTTTTAAAAAGATGCCTACAAGATGTGCGACTATGAGCCCCACACATTATTCTAACCACTTTCTTTTGAGCAGTGAATACTTTTTGTCTAAATGTTGAGTTACCCCAAAATATTATTCTGTATGACATCAGAGAGTGAAAGTATGCAACGTATGTTAGCTTACTTGTTCCTATATCCTCAAAATTGGCAATTATTCTGATTGCAAAAGTTGCTGAACCTGGTCGCTTTAGAAGATCCAAAATATGAATTTTCCAATTAAGATTCTCATCTATGTCTACACCCAAAAAATTAGTATGCTCTACCCTGTCTACTAACTTCTGTTGATGTGTTATATTTATTGAAGGAACAGTACTTTTCGCAGCAGAAAATTGGATGTACTGTGTTTTTTCAAAGTTTAGAGGAAGCCCATTTGCAGAAAACCAGTTAATGACTTTTCCAAAGACCTTATTTGTATCATTTTCAATTGGAATTTCTTTTACCGGATTAATAATGATGCTTGTATCATCAGCAAACAGTGTCAGTTCAGCTTCGTGTTTCAGATAGGAAGGGAGGTCGTTCACATATATCAAGAACAGAATGGACCCTCGATTGAACCCCGTGGAACACCTAATGTAATTTCACCACAGTTAGATGAAGTGGCAAACTTACTTAAACCACTTGACCCATATAAGGAAACTTTTTGCTTCCTGTTCTGTAGGTATGACTTAAACCACTCATATTCTATTCCATTTTTACCATAGAACTGTAATTTCTGTAACATGTCATGGTTCACACAATCAAATGCTTTGGACAAGTCACAGAAAATTCCTGTTGGTGACATTTTACTATTTAAGGACTCTCTAATGTGGACAGTGAAATTGTACACTACTGGCCATTAAAATAGCTACACCAATATGAAATGCGAGTATTCATTGGACAAATATATTGTACTAGAAATGACATGTGATTACATTTTCACGCAGTCCGGGTGCATAGATCCTGAGAAATCAGTACCCAGAACAATCACCTCTGGCCGTAATAACGGCCTTGATACGCCTGGGCATTGAGTCAAACAGAGCTCGGATGGCTTGTACAGGTACAGCTGCCCATGCGGCTTCAACACGGTACACAGTTCATCAAGAGTAGCGACTGGCGTATTGTGGCGAGCCAGTTGCTCGGCCACCATTCGCCAGACGTTTTAGTTGGTGAGAGGTCTGGAGAATGTGCTGGCCAGGGCAGCAGTCGAACATTTTCTGTATCCAGAAAGGCCCGTATAGGACCTGCAACATGCGGTCGTGCATTATCCTGCTGAAATGTAGGGTTTCGCAGGGATCGGATGAAGGGTAGAGCCACGGATCGTAACACATCTGAAATGTAACGTCCACTGTTCAAAGTGCCGTCAATGCGAACAAGAAGTGACCGAGACGTGTACCCAGTGGCACCCCATACCATTACGCCGGGTGTTACGCCAGTATGGCGATGACGAATACATGCTTCCAATGTGCGTTCACCGCGATGTCGCCAAACACGGATGCGATCATCATGATGCTGTAAACAGAACCTGGATTCATCCGAAAAAATGACGATTTTCCATTCGTGCACCCAGGTTCGTCGTTGAGTACACCATCACAGGCGCTCCTGTCTGTAATGCAGCGTCAAGGGTAACCGCAGCCACGGTCTCAGAGCTGATAGGCCATGCTGCTGCAAACGTCGTCGAACTGTTCGTGCAGATGGTTGTTGTCTTGCAACCTTCCCCATCTGTTGACTCAGGGATCGAGACGTGGTTGCACGATCCGTTACAGCCATGCGGATAAGATGCCTTTCATCTCGACTGCTAGTGATACGAGGTCGTTGGGATCCAGCACGGGGTTCCGTATTACACTCCTGAACCCACCGATTCCATATTCTGCTAACAGTCATGTCGACCAACGCGAGAAGCAATGTCGCGATACGGTAAACTGCAATCGCGATAGGCTACAATCCGACCTTTATCAAAGTCGGAAACGTAATGGTACGCATTTCTCCTCCTTACACGAGGCATCACAACTACGTTTCACCAGGCAACGCCGGTCAACTGCTGTTTGTGTATGAGAAATCGGTTGGAAACTCACCTCATGTCAGCACGTTGTAGGTGTCGCCACCGGCGCCAACCTTGTGTGAATGCTCTGAAAAGCTAATCATTTGCATATCACAGCATCTTCTTCCTGTCGGTTACGTTTCGCGTCTGTAGCACGTCATCTTCGAGGTGTAGCAATTTTAATGGCCAGTAGTGTATATTGCTGTCTTAGTGGAACAGCATTTCTGAAGTGGAAAAACGAAGGAACAACCCCAAGTTAACCAAGACGAGACAGACATTGTGTTCTGACTAACAGGAACAGTCGAGTGTTTTTGGGGGTAGTTCTAAAACATGGAATGAAACCAGTGTGAGGAATCACTCGGAGTCCAACTAGCACAATGCCTGTGCGTAGGGAGTTACAAAGAATGGGGTACGCTGGTCGAGCAGCTCTTCATAAGCTATACATTTCTGCAGACCATGTTAAACGACACTTGGGGTGGATAAAGAGAGACGCTGCTGCAGTCTGGTTGACTCGAGACGAGAGGTTTGGAGTGATGAATCACGCCATACCCTGTGGCAGTCCGATGGCAAGACTTGCGTTTTGCGAACGGCTGGAGTATGTTACCGCAGACCGTATGTAGTGCAGCAGTGAAGTACGCATTAGATGGTCTTACGGTATGGGGTTATTTTTCGTGGTTATGGTGTGGCCCTTTGATTGCGCTTAACAAAACGAAAAATGCGGACATTTTGCAGCATTGCGTACTGCTTACAGTACGAGAGCAGTTCGGAGTCGATGATTGTATCAGCAAGACAATGGAACCTGTCGTAAAGCAGCATGTTTGTCAACCGCATTCTTTGGGAACCGGTTTTTAAACAGTTCCTAAAACGAACTGTGCGAGAGGCGTTCAATGAATTCGAAAGTAAAGTTCTATGCACTGACTTGGCAGAAAATCCTAAGAAATTTTAGTCTTATGTCAAAGCGGTAGGTGGATCAAAACAAAATGTCCAGACACTATGTGACCAAAATGGTACTGAAACAGAGGATGACAAACTAAAGGGCGAAATACTAAATGTCTTTTTCCAAAGCTGTTTCACAGAGGAAGACTGCACTGTAGTTCCTTCTCTAGATTGTCGCACAGATGATAAAATGGTAGATATCGAAATAGATGACAGAGGGATAGAAAAACAATTAAAAAGAGGAAAGGCCGCTGGACCTGATGGGATACCAGTTCGATTTTACACAGAGTACTCGAAGGAACTTGCCCCCCCTTCTTGCAGCGGTGTACCGTAGGTCTCTAGAAGAGCGTAGCGTTCCAAAGGATTGGAAAAAGGCACAGGTCATCCCCGTTTTCAAGAAGGGACGTCGAACAGATGTGCAGAACTACAGACCTATATCTCTAACGTCGATCAGTTGTAGAATTTTGGAACACGTATTATGTTCGAGTATAATGACTTTTCTGGAGACTAGAAATCTACTCTGTAGGAATCAGCATGGGTTTCGAAAAAGACGATCGTGTGAAACCCAGCTCGCGCTGTTCGTCCACGAGACTCAGAAGGCCATAGACACGGGTCCCCAGGTAGATGCCGTGTTTCTTGACTTCTGCAGGGCGTTCGATACAGTTCCACACAGTCGTTTAATGAACAAAGTAAGAGCATATGGACTATCAGACCAATTGTGTGATTGTATTGAAGAGTTCCTAGATAACAGAACGCACCATGTCATTCTCAATGGAGAGAAGTCTTCCGAAGTAAGAGTGATTTCAGGTGTGCCGCAGGGAAGTGTCGTAGGACCGTTGCTATTCACAATATATATAAATGTCCTTGCGGAGATCATTGGAAGTTCACTGAGGCTTTTTGCGGATGATGCTGTAGTATATCGAGAGGGTGTAACAATGGAAAATTGTACTGAAATGCAGGAGGATCTGCAACGAACTGACGCATGGTGCAGTGAATGCAATTGAATCTCAATGTAGACAAGTGTAATGTGCTGCGAATACATAGAAATAAAGATCCTTTATCATTTATCTACAATATAGCAGGTCAGCAACTGGAAGCAGTTAATTCCATAAATTATCTGCGGGTAGGCATTAGGAGTAATTTAAAATGTATTGACCATAAGGAAGTAGGTTACAGTACACTTGTTCACCCACTGCTTGAATACTGCTCACCGGTGTGGGGTCCGTACCAGATAGGGTTGATAGAAGAGATAGAGAAGATCCAACGGAGAGCGGCGCGCTTCTTTACAGGATCATTTAGTAATAGCGAAAGCGTTACAGAGATGATAGGTAAACTCCAGTGGAAGACTCTGCAAGAGAGACGCTCAGTAGCTCGGTACGGGCTTTTGTTGAAGTTTTGAGAACATACCTTCTCCTCCTACGTTTTATCTCGCGAAGAGACCATGAGGATAAAATCAGAGAGATTAGAGCCCACACAGAGGCATATCGACAATCTTTCTTTCCACGAACAATACGACACTGGAATAGAAGGGAGAACCGTTAAAGGTACTCAAGGTACCCTCTGCCACACACCGTCAGGTGGCTTGCCGAGTATGGATGTAGATGTAGATGTAGAACAGTGACTTGCTCTTTTTGAACCACAATGAAGAAGGCATTACACGTTTCCACGAGATGTAGGAGTGCTCCTGATTGTGAAGCCTTATAAGTTTGGAGGAGGCTACCTGTTTCCGAGGAGCAAACATTTTAAGCATACTGTTATTCGCTCGTTGACACAACTCTGTTACTAAACGTCCTGTTGCTTTCGTAGCACCTTTCAACTGAATCTCTCTCTCGTTTTCCTAGTCTCATATAGCAAGTCGCAAACATCACTGACTCAGGAACGGACCATGTCCAGCTGCATCCTGACGTCTATGCTATAGCAAAGCTTCCGCAGTTTGGCAGAGGCAGACAACTGTATTACAAGTGACTCCCAATGTATTACAATAATGATTGTGTGCGATTTTCTCCTGTTGATCGTGCCGTTACTACCAGTCCAATAACCTCTAAAGATTGAACAGTTTAAGCGCGCTTTGATTATCATTTCAGTGTTATCACATTAATTAATTAAGTGAACTTCTTGTTTCTATTTGAGGGTTTCATCTAATATCACTGTTTATTTTAGCCGCTCCACGATTCCCACTTAACTTTGTAATCTCCTCGTCTATCCGTAATATTTATTAGACGCTTGATCGTAAGTCCAGTGATGAAGCGAGAGGGTAAGGTTAATCATTGCCCCAAGTACTGGAGGAAGCTGATATCCGTGAGCCACGAACAGGGGAGGAAGCTGTCACCCCAGGGCTCAGTTTATTAAGGTCAGGCAGCGCCTGGAGAGCTTTGTTACAGAAGGCGGTGGCATACAGTTCCGGATCACCAGTCTCCTGATTTACATTTCTGTCCCATAAGTTGTTATGGAGCAAGGGTATGTGTCACTCTGGAGACAGTATATAGGACGCTGGTGCGACCTATTCTTGAGTGCTGCTCGAGTGTTTGATAACCGTGCTAGGTCGGATTGAAGGAAGGCATCGAAGCAGTTCAGTGGTGGGCTGCTAAATTTGTTATCAGTAGGTTCATGCAACACGTAAGTGTTACGAAGTTGCTTTGCGAACTCGTACGGGAATCCCTGGAGTGAAGGCGACGTTTCTTTCGAGAAACACCACTGAGAAAATTTAGAGAATCGACAGTTTTAGCTGATTCCCGAACGATTGTACTGCCGCCAACATACAAAATAAGAGAATTAGGGCTCATACGGAGACATAAAGACAATCGTTTTTTCCTCGTTCTATTTGCGACTGTAACAGGAAAGGAAATGACTAGTAGTGGTACAGAGTACACTCTGCCACGCTCCGTATGGTAGATTGAGGAGTATCGATGCAGAAACACACACTAACATATCCAAAGGTGCTCCAGTTGCACATGTGGTAGGCGACCTCTTCGTGGTAGGGGCGGATAGACAACTAACTGTGTTACCCTGGGGGGCATGGCGGGTGCACGGTATGCAGGCGCTATAAATGGAATGCGCGAGCAAAACGAACGAACTTATGAGACAACCAAATACTTCCCTGAAAAGTACTGTAAAATACCGCACGACCGATATGTGGTGTCACCGCAAGGCACCACACTTGCTAGGTTGTAGGCTGCAAATTGGCCGCGGTCCGTCAGTACACATCGGACCTGTGAGTCGCCACTATCGACGCTAGCAGACCGAGCGCCGCCACTCGGCTGATCTTAGGAGACAAGCTAGCGCACTGGCCAGTTCTACAGCCGACTTTAACCCTGTGGCGCATAGTGTTCACTACAGTAGACAGCTGTTAATGGTCGCTTCTTTGGCATTTTCAATCAGTCCTGAGGCTGCAAATGCACACAGTTCACTGCAGTGGACACTCCCTATTGGTGTTGAGTCCTGCATGCATTTGCAGCCTCATGATTGATTAAAAACGCCAGAGAACTGACCATTAAAGTCCGCCGCCTTGATCCCCCTCACCCCCTGGTGTCTCCCTTCCTCTCCACTCCCAACCAGTTGCCGCGCCTTTACCGTTGTGTCCCTCCCTCTCTCCATCTCCACACCCTCCATCTCCTTTCCCAACACAACTTCCACCGTCTATCACTCCTGGATGATGAGCTTCGCCCTGACATCTACCCTTCCTACCAACTCTAACCCCCTCTTCCTGCCTCCTCCTCAGGGCTCCCTCTCCTCCCCTCCCTCCTTCTGAGCGGATTTCCCCTCCTACTCCCCCTCCATCTCTTGTGCCTTCTTTCAGTGTCTCTGCGCTCCTTCCTGCCCTGTCTTCCCTTTTCCTCTCCCGCCCCATGTGTCTCCTGCCTCTTCGTGAACCCACGGTTGCCCCTCCTCTCTTCATCCCGCCACTTCCCCAGCTGCCCCATGCTCTCCCCTCCTTTTCCATTCTCTCTGACCTTTCCCTCGGCAGGTCCCACCTGGTAGTTTTATTCTTCGTCGTGTGTGCTCCAAGTGGGTTTTAAGTGTGTTGTTTCGGAGTGTTTTTAATACTGTGGCCAACTTTTAACCTGTGCATGCGCATCCAGTGTCTTCTCTGTGTTTTAAGAATCGCCAACTGTGTTTTTTAACTTTCTGGTGACTTTTTTAACTGTCCCCAATGAACGTGTACATGTCAGTGTATTTTTACCTCCATTTTCTCCCCTTCCTCTGTTTTATGTTCCCCTTTTTTACCTCCTTATGTATGTATTATTTTATTCTTGTTTTAGTTGTCATGTCACTCGGCTGAAGAGCGGCGGATTGTCCTGCTGACAGCCCTCGCCTGCCCATATGGGGCAGGGGAATGAAATCACAATAAAGAAAAAAACAAAAAAAAAAGACCATTAAAAGTTGTCCACTGCAGTGAAATTCATGCACCACAGGGTTAATAGGAATGGTTCACTTGTTATAGCTTCAGAGATCTGATTTGCAGAGACGCTAGTTAGCAAAGCCTTCAGCTAAGTCAGTAGCTACGACCTAGCCAGGCGCCACATACAGTTTATGCATTGACAATTGACCTATATGTGTGAAGCAATCAGAATTGTAAAGAAGTATTCGCAGTTCAGTCTACAACTGCACTTGTAAATATTATTGTTCACCGCTGATGCTGAATTAAAGCTGAGTATTTAATTGTATTCCTGTCTACTAACTTTCTAATCACCTAAGATGTTCCTGATACATCCCTCAAGTATAGTTCATTCATCCTCACGTCAGCCTACGTGATCAACGCGTGCAGTTAATGGCCACCCCTCGTGATCAGACTAAGAGTCAAATTGCGTGACTCAGCCGGGTCACCGTTTTTCCATGAGGCCCATAGTTCCGCTTCATACATAACACGATACTCTTACGAAATTACAGAGCTGCGTACAAGATTGGGTTATACGGCCTTTGTAGGTATTCAGTTGAATTTTGTTCGACGCTTTTTTGGTCGAGTGAACAACTATCCACCAGCATAGAGTGAAGCAGATAGACACTATGAAGCTTATTGAGGTACCGCGGGTGGAATGATCTGTTAGAAGTGCGAAGAACGAACTCGCCTCACCGTTTGTTGTTGTGGCCAGCACGTTGTCTAGATCTCTTACCCATTGCAAACATCTTGTCATGGGTTGCAGAGATACTGGTACGGCATGAGTCACCTTTTAATACGATTGACGAACTATGGCAGAGACTTGAAGCAGTATGGAATAATGTGCTCGTATCTGTCATCCAACCTTAGTTCGACTCGTTGTCCAGCCGTGATAGAGCCGCTGTTGCTGCCAGAAGTGACAGCTGTGTGTACTAAATTTCTCATTATCACCTTCAAATTTAATATTGTTCTTCCTACTGCACTGTTATACACAATAAGTAAAATCTTGTAGTTTCAATGGCCAGCAGCGTAGTTCCTAAACAATGTTTGCAGTCTCATTTGTTTTGTTTGACACATTGTGTTCCCTACGTATGCCGTCTAAAAGGATAACAAAGGCGTAAATAGCAGCTTCGTATACTTATACTTCCGTGAAAACGGAAAAGTTTGTACACCCCAATATACGGGGTGAATCAAATGTAACTGTACACATTTCGATGGTGTAATATGTGCATCAAAATAAGAGTAAAATGTTAAATAAAATTTTGTCTGAAATTGTCTTATTTCCGAGTTATGATGCGTAATGCCATTTTTGGTAGGCATTACTCATGGGCCAGTGCAGGCTTTTGGCCTATCGTATTCGCTTGTTTCGTAGTATTCTCTACAGTACTAGGCTGATTTTCGCATGAAATGCTTTTGTTTAATTGACGTCGATACGGTCCGTTGTATTCTGTGGCGCTGTTGTAGTGGTGCGGTACCAGATGTACTACGTACACTGATTATGTCGGCAGTCCATAGAGTGCAGTCGTTGTGTACAGCACTAAGGCGTATTCAAACGGTGAATAGGCGGATCTACGCCTTCTTTACGGCGTAGCAGGAGGCAATGCACGATCAGCAGGACGACAGCGTATGGAACTGTTTACAAACATATAGTACAAAATCGTCAGACTTTTACAGCTGAGGAGAGACGTTTAAGGGAATACGGCATTTGTGGCGAGCCACAGGTAGGTCGGCCTCGAGTGGATGGAATAGGTGTTGAGAACATCCTAGAAATGGTAGGTGAAGCCGCCGTATTAGTGCTACTGTTGGGGTTCCTCAAATAAAATTTAGGGTGCCTGTTTCGGAGACAGCAATTTCACCCATTTCGCCTGCAGAATATACAGGAACACATACCTGTAGACAACTCTAACGTCAGAATTTCTGTCAGTGCCATGTTGCTGATACACTGTTCGGTCGTCGGTTACTGTTTACGGATAAGAGCTTCTTTGGCCATGCGGGTATCATGAACACTCGCATGAGAATACTCAAGCAACTATAGTACGACGATATCAAAATCGTTTTGCAGTGAACATTTGGTGTGATATTGTGGACATTCAGTTACTCGTGCCGAATGTTATTACACAACGCCTGACTCACAGAGTGTATCGACAGTTTTTGGAACATGAAATGGGTTTTGCCGGCCGGAGTGGCCGAGCGGTTCTAGGCGCGTCAGTCTGCAACCGCGCGACCGCTACGGTGGCAGGTTCTAATCCTGCCTCGGGCATGGATGTGTGTGATGTCCATAGGTTAGTTAGGTTTAAGTAGTTCTAAGTTCTAGGGGACTGATGACTTCAGAAGTTGAGTCCCATAGTGCTCAGAGCCATTTGAACCATTTTTTTTGAGACTGTTAGTGAGAGCACTTCGAGTTCCTGCTGCTAACAAGCCGAGTACACCGTTCATTTTGAAACGTCCCCTTAGAAAAATTTATGAATGCTGAACTGATAAACCCCTTACGTTATTTGATTTTCTAACAGATGAGGAAAACTGAACGTACTCAGACATTTCACTCTTTACTTATTCTGATCAACACTAAACTGACACACAATACTTTTAGCGCAACGCAATCTGACTTTCAATAATCCCTACAAAAGAATGGCCCTGACTAACAATAGCCTATATCTTTCATTAATCACTTACCTCACAAAAATCTTCGTTACTTGAACTACTGCAATACAGCGAGCGCCACTACTGCCAGCCAAATAAAAGATTCTAACTACTGAAGGCACTAACTACTGATAGGCATAGTCAGCAAATGAAGGATTCTGACAGAGAACAAACAATGTATTTATCTTAATAGTGTTCAAAATTCATAATATATATATCAGTTCATGACATCCAGTCTTACAAATTTAGTGTCTCTGATGGACACACGTCCAGATCATCCGCTCTCAAAACTCTGCGATCTCTCTCCCTACATCCACCATTGCTGGCGGCTCACCTCCAACTGCGCAACGCTACGCGCTGTTCACACCCGACTGCCCAACACTACAATAGCGAATATTCCAACAATGCCAACCAGCCACAGACTTCACACAGCACAGTCAGTGATTTTCATATAGAGCGCTACGTGGCGTTACCAACATAAAAACCTAAACAGCCTACTGACAATTTGTAGTATGTTTTTACGAGCTTCAAACGGGAGAGACTGCAGTAATGGATAGGAACTGTGACTGCCGTGTACAGATGCGAGCCTGCTTTGGCTTCCGTCACACAGCTTCAGGCTGCTGCCAAGGGGCATCACTGTGGGGGGTCGGACGTGGGGATGCGAGAGACTTAGAGCATGTCCAACGTGTCCCCCGTTTGGTCTGCTGCTGTGCCTGCCCCGGATACTGCCTGCACTGAGGTTGACCCCTCACCCGTGGTCGAGTGGGAGATCATTCCAAAGTCTGGCAGGCAGCGAAAAACTTCCTGAGAGGCCAATCGTATAGCCTCCCCGGTTCGTTTGACGAACAGATTTCGGGCGTTATCTGTGGCTGACGATGTCTCAGAGCCAGATGCAGTCGTCCACCCTGTCCAGGGGAAACTTCTCGGCCCGCAAGGTCTGGGAGTTCACAGAGGGTGGGTTCTCTGGTAGTTGGGAGTTCCAACGTTAGGCGCGTAATGCGGCCCCTTTGGAACATGGCTGCCAAAGTGGGAAAGGAAGCCAGTGTGCACTCGGTGTGCATACCGGGGGCAGTCATGACGGATGTGGAAAGGCTGCTTCCGCATGCCATGAGGAGTACAGGGTGCAGCCAACTGCAGGTGGTGGCTCATGTCGGTACTAATGACGTATGTCGCTTTGGGTCGGAGGAGATTGTCTCTGGTTTTGGGCGGCTAGCGGAAATGGTAAAGACTGCCAGTCTTGCTTCCGAGATTAAGGCGGAGCTCACCATTTGCAGCATCAACTGACTGTGGTCCTTTGGTACAGCGCCGAGTGGAGGGTCTGAATCAGAGGCTCAGGTGGTTCTGTGACCGTGTGGGCTGCAGATTCATTGACTTGGGCCATCGGGTGGTGGGTTTCTGGATTCCGCCTAATAGGTCAGGAGTCCACTACACACAGGAAGCGGTTACACGGGTAGCGGGGGCTGTGTGGAAGGGACTGACCGGTTTTTTAGGCCATAGAGCTTCAGGGAACCACAGAAAGGACGTCTGTCTAAAAGAGGGCAGGTAAAACACAGTAAGTTACTTGTAGAAACGATCGGTATTGTAGCTGTAAATTGTCGTAGCTGTGTTGGGAATGAACCAGAGCTCCAAGCCCTAATAGAAAGCACTGAAGCTCAAATAGTTATAGGTACAGAAAGCTGGCTAAAGCCGGAAATAAGTTCAGCAGAAATTTTTTCAAACGATCTAACAGTTTTCAGAAAGGTGGTGGAGTATTTATTGCTGTCAGAAATAGTTTGCCTTGTAGTGAAATTGAAATAGATAGTTCTTGCGAAATAGTATGGGTAGAGGTTATACTTGACAATCGGACTAAACTATCTATTGGGTCGTTTTACCGACCCCCGACTCAGAAGATATAGTTGCTAAACAGTTCAAAGAAAACTTGAGTGTCATTTCAAGTAGGTACCCCACTTATACAATTAAGGTCGGTGGTGACTTTAATCTACCCTCGGTATGCTGGAAAAATTATAAGTTTAAAGCCGGACGCAGGCATAAAAGTCATCCGAAACTGTTCTGAATGCTTTCTCAGAAAATTATTTTCCACAATTAGTTCATGAGCCCACTCGAAGCGTAAATGGTTGCGAAAGCATACTTGACTTCTTAGCAACAAATAATCCTGGACAAATAGTGACTATCGTGACGAATACAGGAATTAGCGACTACAAAGCAGTAGCTGCTAGGCTGAATACCGTAACTCCTACAACCATCAAAAAGAAACGCAAAGTATATCTATTTAAAAAAGCCGATAAAAATGCTCTTAACTCCTTTTTAAGAGACAGTCTGCACTCCTTATGATCTGATCATGTAAGGGCAGAAAAATCGTGAAATGATTTCAAAGAGATAGTATCGACAGTAATTGAGAGATATATACCACATAAATTAATAAGTGATGGTACTGAGCCTCCATAGTACACTAAACGGGTCATATCGCTGTTGCAAAAGTAGCGAAAGAAGCATGCCAAATTTAAAAGAACGCAAAATCCCCAAGACTGGCAAAGTTTCGCAGAAGTTCGAAATATAGCGCGTACTTCAATGAGTGATGCTTTTAATAATTTCCACAACGAAACACTGTCTCGAAATTTGGCAGAAAACCCAAAGAGATTTGGTCATACATAATGCACATCAATGGCAAGACGCAATCAATACCTTCACCGCGCGATAACAACGGTGAAGTCACTGATGACAGTGTCACTAAAGCAGAGTTATTACACACGATTTTCCAACACTTCAACAATGAAGACGAAGTAAATATTCCTGAAATCCATCAAGAACAACTGCCAAGATGAAAAACATAGAAGTAGATATCCTCGGTGTCGCAAAGCAGCTTAAATCACTTAATAAAAGCAAGGCTTCAGGCCAGGCTGTATACCAGTCAGGTTCCTCTCAGAGTATGCTGATACGATAGCCCCATATTTGGTAGCAGTTATGTACAACCGCTCGCTCACAGAAAGATCCGTACCTAAAGACTGGAAAATTACCCAAGTCACACCAATACCCAAAAAGGGAAGTAGGAGTAATCCGTTGAATTACAGGTCCATATCACTAACGTCGATTTGCAGTAGGGTTTTCGAACATTATGAAGTACCTCGAAGAAAACGATTTATTGTCATATGGTCAGCACGAATTTAAAAAATATCGTTCTAGCGAAACACAACTAGCCCTTTACCTTTACTTATTGATTCCATATTTTTATATTTCCAGAAGGCTTTTGACACCGTTCCTCACAAGCGTCTTCTAACCAAACTGCGTGCCTATGGAATATCGCCTCAGCTGTGCGACTGCATTCGTGATTTCCTGTCAGAAGGGTCACAGTTGGTAGTAATAGACGGAAAGTCATCGAGTACAACAGAAATAATATCCAGCGTTCCCCAAGGAAGTGTTATAGGCCCTTTATTGTTCCTGGTCTATATTAATGACATAGGAGACAATCTCAGTACCCGTCTTAGATTATTTGCAGACGATGCTGTCATTTATCGTCTTGTAAAGTCATCAGATGACCAAAACGAATTGCAAAATGATTTAGATAAGATATCTGTATGGAGCGAAAAGTGGCAATTGACCCTGAATAAAGAAAAGTGTGAGTTATTCACATGAGTACTAAAAGAAATCTGCTAAATTTCGATTACGCGATAACTCACGCAAATATGAAGGCTGTAAATTCAACTAAATACTTAGGGATTACAATTAAAAATACCCTAAATTGGAACGATCATATAGATAATGTTGTGGGTAGAGCCAACCAAATATTGCGATTTATTGGCAGAACACTTAGAAGGTGCAACAGATCTACTAAAAAGACTGCGTGCACAACGCTTGTCCGCCCTATTCTGGAGTATTACTGCGCGGTGTGGGATCCGCATCAGATGGGACTGACGGGTGACACCGAAAATATACAAAGAAAGGCAGCTCGTTTTGTATTATCGCGAAGTAGGGGAGATAGTGCCACAGACGTGATACGTGAATTAGAGTGGCTATCATTAAAATAAAGACGTATTTCGTTGCGACGGGGTTTTCTCATGAAATTTCAATCACCAATTTTTTCTCCAATTGCGATAACATTCTGTTGGCACCCACCTACATAGGGAGAAATGATCATCACGATAAAATAAGAAGCCAGGGCTCGCACAGAAAAATTTAAATGCTCGTTTTTCCCGCTCGCCGCTCGAGAGTGGAACGGTAGAGAGACAGTTTTAAAGTGGTTCATTGGACCCTCTGCCAGGCACTATATTGTGAATAGCAGAGTAATCGCGTAGATGCAATATTTTACGCTTATTTTGATACATACATTACTCCTACGACGTATGCTCAGTTACTTTTGAATCGCCCTTTATATCTTTATTTTTGAGCGCCCCTTCGACGGTAGGGTAACTAGAGACAGATTTATTCCGTTCTGATGCACTGATGTCTAATTTGAAGGACGAACTACTTTTTACTTTCTCCTCTAATGTTGCATATCTGAGCAATTTATAAAGACATAAGAATGTAAGTGAATTTCCTTGTAGTTGATATTGGAAATGCAAAGTAAGTGAAAAAACGACATATACTTAAGTTGAGCATAAATTTGTTACAAAGATTCTCTAGTGAAATACCACAAGCTCAAAAGGAGGATGCGCTGTAAATGAAACTTACCATATGAATACAGAAATGAATTGCATGAAAATTCCAAGTATTTACGTAAATGAAAATAATTTGCAAAGTGTAAGTGTTAGATTGACTACGAAATTTGTTCACTTTTTTATTCACGAAGTCTGTTGGTAAATTATCTTATATCTGTATCTTACATTAACATTCCTGCTCTGTGGGTATTCTGCCCTCTATAACATTCACGTTGAAATTATAGACGACTATCAACTACGTTTTACAATGCCTAGAGCGCATGCGATATTTTCATGTGAAACATTTTTACATTGTATTGTAAAAGGGTAGAAGTATTACTATCACTGAAGTGCTTGCTCAGATATTGTAATATGGCAATACATTTAAAATTGTTTCGGAAATAAAACGCAATGTACTATCAGTATTCGTAAAGATAATGATTAAATAATACAAAATCGTCATTCAAGACACAACTAAACGCGTGTGTCACTCTTTTATTACCAAAGAAAACATTTGTACTTGCGCGTGGGCAGAAAGTAAGGGAATAAGGTGTTTCAGTGCCCTGGCACTTTTCAAGAGTTTTCTGCGTTACAGTTGTGCAACAATGAATATGGAATGTACCTTAACGTTTCCTGTCTGACTGCTGCGTCTACAGAAACAAGTGCTGTTGTCATAAAACATCTGCTGAGATAACTCTGTTGACCCCAACCACAATATTTACTTTCTCAGTTTGTGGTTCGGGTGCTTTAGCAAGAAAACGTGTTCCTAGCGCAGTTGTCTTAAAAGCGCATAATCGAAGTTTAGATGGATATTTCTACACTGGGCTATATGCGTGCTCCTCGCAGCGATTGGCCATTAAGTTTATACTTCTGTTGATAAGGAAATGTGCTTTGGTTACTGGTGTTCCGATCACAATTCAGGCACGAAAACTCGTATTTCCACGTGGCACACTTTCGAGAGGTAAAACAATGAACGGTACTTTACAGATCAGTAATTATTTATACCCCAACAAAGCGAATTGTTTGCCTGATAATGAATGGCTGAAGTGCGGAATGTCGAGCGGTGGAGGGAAACAGACGAAAGTTTTTATACACGTCCTCTGAATAAACTTAAAGAGGGCATAGGGCAAGGTGTTGTTGACCTCTGGTGAATCACAAATCATTCGCTTGTAGAACTATTGTGAAGCGAATGATAGTGTAATAAACTGGAATAAAACATCCTTCACATTTTTTCCTTCGCAAAATGGAATATACGTATTCATGATCCTTAATTGCTGCATCATTTAACCAGAGGCGGCCCTACACCTACACCTACATCTACATGCATACTCTGCAAGTCTCAGTATGGTGCATGGCGGAAGGTACCCTGTACCACTGCTAGTCATTTTCTTTCCTGTCCCACTAGCAAATAAGGGAAGAAAAAAAGACTATCTATATGGTTCCGTAAAAGTCATAATTTCTCTTATCATATCCTCGTGGGCCTCAAGTGAATTGTACATTGGCGAAAGTAGAGTATTTTTGCAGTCAACTTCAAATGACAGTTCTCTAAAGTTTCTCAATGGCGTTTCACGAAAAGGAAGTCGTGTTCCCTCCAGAGACCCCTGTTTGAGCTCACGTAGCATCTCCGTAATACTCGCCTATTGCTCGAACTTACCGGTAAGTAATCTAGAAGCACGCCTCTGAACTGCTTCGATGTCTTCCTTTGATCCGACCTGGCAGGGATCACAGAGACTCGAGTAGTACGCAAGGTCGGGTCGCACTAGAGTTCTACACGCGGTCTCCTTTACAGCTGAACCACACTTCTCTAGAATTCTCCCAATAAACTGAAGTCGACTACTTGCCTCACATGCTTGTTCCATTCCATATCGCTTTGTAGCGTTATTCTCAGATATTTAAACGACCTGACATAGTCAACTGGACGCTACTAATGCTGTATCAGAACATTACTGTTTTGTTTTTCCTACTCATTCGCTTTAACTTATATTTTTCTACATTTAGAGTTAGCTTCTATTCATCACACCAACTAGAAACTTTGTCGAAGTCATTTTGTATCCTCCTACAGTCACTCGACGACGACATCCTCCCATACGCCACAGCGTCATCAGCAAACAGCCCTTCCCTGGCGTACTCCTGGCGTTACTCTTGTCTCTGATAAACATCATCATCGAGGACAGAGTATTGGGAACAATTGCTTAGGAAGTCTTCAGATCACTCACATATCTGGGAACCTATTCCTTATGCTCGTATCTTTGTTAACAGCGTGCAGTGGGGCCTTAGGCTACGTAAAATAGTTCGAATACGAAGCAGATAAATGTTTGGGAGAAGAGGGAAACAAAAATTACGCCTCCTTACAAAACGCGTGGTCAGGCTAGTATTTCTGGACATTAATTACATTGTCTGCTTGACGGTCCGTTACGGATAGTAAATCCGCTAACTGCCACTTCTGAGGATTTACAGGTGTAAGTAATGGAAGGTACAAAGGTATTTCCGGCCGGATTAAAGATACCGTTTTTCTGAACAAAATTTCGAAGTAGCAACGGTTATATTAATCTTCACAGAGACTGGCACAGGATATGTCTAAAGACCTTCGCTCACAGCTCCTAAGAAGCAAGGATGGATCAGTCGATATTATCGCCAGCAAAATATTAGTCGCCCCCTTAATACATCAGCAAAGGCCTTGCCGCAGTGGATACACCGGTTCCCGGCAGATCACCGAAGTTTAGCGCTGTAGGGCGTGGCCGGCACTTGGATGGGTGACCATCCGGGCCGCCATGCGCTGTTGCCAGTTTTCGGGGTGCACTCAGCCTCGTCATGCCAACCGAGGAGCTACTCGACCGAATAGTAACGGCTCCGGTCACAGAAAACCTCATAGCGACTGGGAGAGCAGTGTGCTGACCACACGCCGCACCTATCCGCATCCTCATCTGAGGATGACACGGCGGTCGGAGGGTCCCGATGGGCCACTTGTGGCCTGAAGACGGCGTGCTTTTTTAATACATCACACCGGTAGCTTTGGAGCGCTGCAGATAGTGTAGAACTGAACCAGACAGTCACCTGACCGTCCACCGATGATGTTAGTTATGGCTGTAGATTGTATGGAATTAGCTCAGCCCAGTAACATGGCCTGGCGTGTAGAAGTGACAGAAATGGGCTGTCATGTTTTTGTGCATGAACACAGCGTGAATAAAGTTGCGTGATTGGTTGGTGTATCAATGCGGATTCAGTTCGTGGGCTAGTGGTTACCGCCATTGCCTCTAAATCGCGGGCTCCCAGGTTCACGGCCGAGTCAGAAATTTTTTTTATGCTCGGGAGACTGGGTGTTTGTGTAGACCTCATCATTCATCACATCTTTGTCGACGTGTAAGTCGCAGAACGTGTGTCAAATAGAAAGACTTGCACCAGGCGCCCGAACAATGGCAGACGTAGCCTCGTGGCCAGTAATGGCATATGATCTTTTTGACGCTAACAGAAGGATTCGTTTACTACTTGCAGCAAGGTAAGGAGGCGTAAGAACGTACTAATCGGCAGAGATTGGAAGCGAGAGTCGCACCCTGTCAGTGACAAACAGTTGCAAACTCGACAGGGATTGTTGCTGTCTGTGACTGCAGGTCCGTCTCAAGCAGTTTCCTAGCGAGCGCTGCTAAGGTAGCTGCATGGGATGAACATCTGGAGTCCGACACCTCACAAAAGGCCATTGCTTACAGTGGCATAAAAAACACAGAAATTGGGTATTAGCTGACTAGAGGCGCAATTTTGCCTCTTGTCGAATGATGCAAGGCGTCGAGTGTATCGACGATCCAACGTAAATGTCGTGTGAGTAGGGCCTCCCGTCGGGTAGACCGTTCGCTGGGTGCAAGTCTTTTGAATTAACGCCATTTCGGTGACTTGCGCGTCGATGGGGATGAAATAATGTTGAGTATGACAACACAACACCCAGTCCCTGAGCGGAGAAAATCTCCGATCCAGCCGTGAATCGAACCTGGGCCCTTAGGATTGACATTCTATCGCGCTGACCACTCTGCTACCGGGGGTGGACGACGATCCAATGAAGAGTTTAACCCGCAGTGTGGTTTGATGTAGTTTAGGCTGGAAATATGATGTGATCTTTTTCAGGTGTTTTTCGCACTGTGCTTTGGGCCCACTCATTCACGTTGCTGTGGGAATGAACGAGGGTGTTTATTTCAACATTCTCGGTGACCGAATGTTGTCCTTTCTTCTATATCTTCAAGAGGAGTAATCCTCGAAAACGACCATAGCCGTCTTCACAAAGCTGCACGTCCACTTTCCTCACTGGACGAATCCTCATGTATTCTATTCCACGTCAACTGACCCGCTAAATCACGTGATCTTAATCCGATAGAAATACAAAAGAAACCGAACTAATGTTTTGGTGGGCGGAGCTTTTGTACTATCACGTATTCCCTCTAAGGCGCATAGAGCCCACATTACAGATCCAGCAAGCCGAGTGCTATAGCTGAAGGAGGTCAGTACTAGTTTCGGCAGAGTTTATAGTGAAAAGTGTTTAGTGTGAACATCGGTTTTGCAATGGCTGATTTTCGTGAACAGCCTACAACGGTGAAAATCTGATTTTTGCTCGGAAAAAGTGGAATAGAAACTCTTAAACTGTTAAAACCGGCGTACAAGAACGATGCTGTGGGGAAAATTCAAGTGTCTGAGTGGTTTTCCCGTTTAAAACTGGTTAAATGTCAGTTGACGACAAACTTCGTTGTGGCCCTCCTTCCACGTCCCGAACACACAAAGATGTTCAAAACATTTATGCAGTCATCAACGAAGATCGATGACGGACAATTGAAGAAATTATGGAGCTGTCAGGAGAGACTTCGAGTTTAGTGCAGTGCACCGTGACAGAAGATTTGGGAATGAAAAGAATGGCTCTCGAATTCGTGACCCGACTGCTGACAGCTCAACAAAAAACAAGGTCCTGTGGAAGAACGTTGTGCTTTGCAAGAAGACACCCGAAATGATGACAAATTTTTTTCAAAAATTGTTGCAGGTGACGAAACTTGGTGCTATGCTTACGATTGTGGATCAAAAGCAACAATCTAGTCAATAGAAAACTTCAGTTTCTCCTCGCAACAAGAAAGCACGCCAGGTGACATAAAACATTAAAACAATGCTGATTTGTTTTTTTCGACGTGAGAGGAGTCGCCCTTTCGGAGTTTGTTGCACAGGGTAAGGCTTTCTGCTTGGAAGTTTTGAAAAGACTGCGAAACTGTACCGGCCGCTGTGACCGAACGGTTCTAGGCGCTTCAGTCCGGAACCGCGCTGCTGCTACGGTCGCAGATTCCATTCCTGCCTCGGGCGTGGATGTGTGTTATGTCCTTAGGTTAGTTAGGTTTAAGTAGTTCTAAGTCTAGGGGACTGATGACCTCAGATGTTAAGTCCCATAGTGCTTAGAGCCATTTGAACTTTTTTTATTTTTTTTATTTTTATTTATTTTTTTTTTTTTTTTTGCGAGACTACTGTGTGCGGCGGAAGCGATATGATTTGTGGCAGTCGGGTGACTGGATTTTCCATCATGACAATGCCCCTGCTCACACAGTCCTGGTGGTGTGACAGTTCTTGACCTGTTCCTCAAACTCCCATTCTCACCCGATCTTGTCCCGCGCGGCATTTTTTGTTTGTTTTTTGTTTGCTAGAATGAAAAGCGAAATGAAAGGCAAGCGTTTTGCTGATGTTTCTAAGGTGAAGAAGAAACGACGGAGGTGCTGTTAAGCGTCACAAAATTTGAATTTAAATCATGTTTTGAAAAATGGAATAAAAGATTAGACAAGTGTATTAGTGCAAGTGGAGAGTAGTTTGAAGGGGATTGAAGGCTTGTGTTTAAAATGTGAATAAATAAGTTAAAAAATAAGTTCGGTTTCTTTTAGTATCTCCTCATATCTAGGATTGTTTCGAACAGCACGTGAATCGTAGCGACCAATATCCCTGAAATTTGGTATCCCTATGGGGTTTAGTCAAATGATTCAAATGGCTCTGAGCACTATGGGACTTAACATCTGAGGTCATCAGTCCCCTAGAACTTGTTGTTGTTGTGGTCTTCAGTCCAGAGACTGGTTTGATGCAACTCTCCATGCTACTGTATCCTGTGCAAGTTTCTTCATCTCCCAGTAGCTACTGCAACCTACCTCCTTCTGAATCTGTTTAGTGTATTCATCTCTTGGTCTCCCTCTACGATTTTTACCCTCCGTGCTGCCCTCCAATACTAAATTGATCCCTTGATGCCTCAGCATATGTCCTCCCAATCCATCCCTTCTTCTAGTCAAGTTGTGCCACAAACTCCTCTTCTCCCCAGTTCTATTCAGTACCTCCTCATTAGTTATATGATCTACCCATCTAATCTTCAGCGTCCTTCTGTAGCACCACATTTCGAAAGCTTCTATTCTCTTTTTGTCTAAACTATTTATCGTCCACGTTTCACTTCCATACATGGCTACACTCCATACAAATACATTCAGAAACGACTTCCTGACACTTAAATCTATACTCGATGTTAACAAATTTCTCTTCTTCAGAAACGCTTTCCTTGCCTTTGCCAGTCTACATTTTATATCCTCCCTACTTCGACAATCATTAGTTATTTTGCTCCCCAAATAGCAAAACTCATTTACTACTTTAAGCGTCTCATTTCCTAATCTAATACCCTCAGCATCACCCGATTGAATTCGACTACATTCCTTTATCCTCGCTTTGCTTTTGGTGATGTTCATCTTATATCCTCCTTTCAAGACACTGTCTATTCCGTTCAGTTGCTCTTCCAGGTGCTTTGCTGTCTCTGACATAATTACAATGTCATCGACGAACCTCAAAGTTTTAATTTCTTCTCCATGGATTTTAATTCTTACTCCGAATTTTTCTATTGTTTCCTTTACTGCTGGCTCAATATACAGATTGAATAACATCGGGGATAGGCTACAACGCTGTCTCACTCCCTTCCTAAACACTGCTTCCCTTTCATGCCCCTCGACTCTTATGACTGACATCTGGTTCCTGTACAAAATGTAAATGGTCTTTCGCTCTCTATATTTTACCCCTGCCACCTTCCGAATTTGAAAGAGAGTATTCCAGTCAACATTGTCAAAAGCTTTCTCTAAGTCTACAAATGCTAGAAACGTAGGTTTGCCTTTCCTTAATCTATTTTCTAAGATAAGTCGTAGGGTCAGTACTGCATCGCGTGTTCCAACATTTCTACGGAATCCAAACTGATCTTCCCCGAGGTCGGCTTCTACCAGTTTTTCCATTCGTCTGTACAGAATTAGTGTTAGTATTTTGCAGCCGTGGCTTATTAAACTGATAGTTCGGTAATTTTCACATCTGTCAACCCCTTCTTTCTTTGGGATTGCAATTATTATATTCTTCTTCAAGTCTGAGGGTAATTCGCGTGTCTCATACATCTTGCTGACCAGCACTAATAGTTAGATTGATTCTCAAGAATACATTGTATATAACGTTCAGGAGGTAGTAAATGAAACCAAAGAAAAATTTGGAGAAGGAATTAAAGTTTGGCGAGAAGAAATAAAACTTTGAGGTTTCCCGATGATATTATAATTCTGTCAGAGACAGCAAAGGACTTGGAAGAACAGTTGAACGGAATGGAAAGTGTCTTGAAAGGACGCTATAATATGAACATCAACAAAAGCGAAAGAAGGAAAAAGGGAATGTATTCGAATTAAATCAGGTGATGCTGAGGGAATTGCATTAGAAAACGAACCACTTAATGCAGTAGATAAGTTCTGGTATCTGGGCAGCAAAATAACTGGTGATGGCCGAAGTAGAGAGGATATAAAATGTAGACTGGCAATGGCAAGAAATGCGTTTCTGAAGAAGAGAAATTTAAATTTTTTAACATCGAATATAGAGTTAAATGACAGGAAGTCGTTTCTGAAAGTATTTGTATGGAGTGCAGCCATGTATGAAAGTGAAACACGGACGATAAAGAGTTAAGACGAGAAGAGAACAGAAACTTTTGAAATGTGGTGTTACAGAAGATTAGATGGATAGTTCACGTAACTATTGAGGAGGTAATGAATAGAATTGGGGAGAAGAGGAGTTTGTGGCACAACTTGACTAGAAGAAGGGATCGGTTGGTAGTACATGTTATGAGGCATCAAGGGATCACCAAATTTGTATTGGAAGGCAGCGTGGTGGGTAAAAATCGTAGAGGGAGAACAAGAGATGAATACACTAAGCAAGTTCAGATGAATGTAGGTTGCAGTAGGTACTGGGAGATGAAGAAGCTTGCACTGAAGGCAACAACAACAAACTGACGTCTTTTCGCCGTGCATGACAAAGATAGAGAAACTCAACTGGCAGTGACCATTAATCTTTCTGCTGCTGGTACAGCTCTCCTAAAAGAGGTGTCATTTTTGGGAAATTTTAGGGCCTACACAATTCAGTGACAGTTCGAAATGTGTATCTTCCATTCGGGAAAAATTTACGAAATAGCCCTTATTCCACGTCAGCTTTAAGGTGATACACTAGTTTTACCGCACCATTCTGCTCCCTACTTTTTAAAAGAGCGGTCGCCCCAAGCGATGTTTCTTTTTCTTTTTCTGATGATCATCTCCTTGCACTAAAACATATGCAGCAGATGCGGCGACTGCTAAATCCTCTTCTTCCCTCATAATATCGGCAGGTGAAATTGTAATTATAAAGCTAGTTTATAACAAAAATGAAATGGGAGCAAAGTCGGCAAGTTATCAGAGCCAACTGCGATTCCACATGGCGAATCCCTTCGCCCCAAGCCGTTCGTTTGTGTGGGTGAGAAGCCGAACGCCAATACATTGGTGACCAACGTTCGGCCGAATACCATAACAGAAATGGAGAGAAAAGAAATTCGTGGCACAACCTGACTAGAAGAAGGAATCGGTTGATAGGACAAATTTTGAGACAACCGATTTAGTATTGGAAGTCAGTGTGGTGGTGGTGGTGGAGGAGGATGGGAGGGAAGTCGTAGAAGTAGACCAAGTGATGAATACAGTTAGCAAATTCAGAAGGATGTAGGTTACAGTAGTTACTCAGAGACGAAGAGGCTTGCACAGGAGGAAGTTGCATGGAGAGCTGCATCACACAAGTCATTGGACTGAAGACCACAACAAAAACGCCGGCCGGGGTGGCCGAGCGGTTCTAGGCGCTTCAGTCTGGGACTGCGTGAACGCTACGGTCGCAGGTTTGAATCCTGCCTCGGGCATGGATGTATGTGATGTCCTTAGCTTAGTTAGGTTTAAGTAGTTCTAAGTTCTAGGGGACTGATGACCTCAGAAGTTAAGTCCCATAGTGCTCAGAGCCATTTGAACCACAACAAAAACATCACAAAGCAGGCTGAGTCGATGATGCCAGAGTCTCAGTTTCTCTAAAAGATTGTTTGGTAAGGTTCTACAGACTTATCGGTTAATTTACATGCCCATTATAGTACAAAATCGATTATTAAGGGGGGTAGGACGTCAAACGGGCCGACTTGGAGCAGGAGAGGCACCACAGGACATTTTATTTTCCACTGTCTATATTTTTACAAATAAATTCATAAAACTTTGTCAGCATGACCAGGAAGGATTCAGGATTCACAATCATAGCAGTGGAAGTGCAAAAACATAACAAAATAATTTTTTTTAGATATGAAATTTCATCATTTTTTTGACTTACTGTTGGCTGCATTTGTTGCTATAGGTACAGTTTTCTTCGCAAGTAAGAGAGATTCTTTGTTGAATTTTGCACAGCATACAAACCATACTTACAGGTGTATGAAACTCTAGAATTTTCTAAATCTATTAAAAACTGTGGTAAAAATTGAGATAATTAACTACAAAATTTGATTATTTTCTAAACATAAAGTTTAAAACGTAACAGCTCATTCATTTTTTCATAAATTAAATAGATTCTAGAGTTTCAGACACCTGTAAATATGGTTTGAATGCTGTGCAAAATTCATCGAACAGTCTCTCTTACTTATGAAGAAAAGGGTACCTATAGCAACAAATGCAGCCAATAGTAAGTGGAAAAATGATGAAATTTCACATGTAAAAAAAATTATTTTGTTATGTTTTTGAACTTCCGCTGCTACGAGTGTGAATCCTGAATCCTTCCTGGTAATGCTGACAAAGTTTTATGAATTTACTTGTAAAAGTATAGACAGTGGAAATTAAAATGTCCTGTGGTGCCTCTCCTGCTCCAAGTCGGTCCGTTTGACGTCCTACCCCTCTTAACGCATTCTTTCACGGTGTAATTTTGGCTGGCGATGCTCACCTGGTCGAGGCCGCGGTCCTCCAGGGACTGTCGCGCTATGATGAGGAACACGTCGACGATGTCGTTGAGGCTCCTGACCGGCAGGTCTTCGTCGTCCTCGCTCTGGTCCTCACTGCGCTTGACTCGCAGCCGCGACAGCGCCGACCGCCAGCCACCGCCGCTCTGCTGGGGAGCAGACCCGGCGAGCACCTCCTTCATCTTGCGCAGCGTCTCGTTCAGCGCGGCACCCAGCGACTGCTCGAACTCCTCGCTGCCCACCTCTGGGCCGAGTTTGCTAGCATTCCTCCCCGGTGCAGGTGTCTGCTCGCCCATCTCTCCTTCGAAGCTTTCCGCGTCAGATTCCTGCACACTTTTGTTGTAATTTCCTCCGTCCAGATAAATACCAGTGCCTTCTTCCCAGTTGGTGACCCTCTCACCAAAATGGGCGTCTTCGAAATTTGGATCATCTGTGAATTCGTCGACAGGTGATCCGTTCTTGCCAACAGCAATTGGTGGCTGCTGTTCGTCATGCTCATACGTATCTGATGGACTGACAATGAAGTTCCATAGGCTGTCGTCCGTAACTTCGTCATTCCACCCACTGACAGCGTTTAGTTCTCGAGGAGGAGCGTATTCTCCATCTGGGCTAACTCGTGACGTAGGCTGTCTGTGTGTTACTGATACAGAGTCGCTGCGTCCAGAGCCGACAGTTTCGTGCCGCGAGGTGGAGTCACTCGGATCGTGGAGGGTGGTAGTGGAGTGCCCGTCCACGGGAGAGCCGTCGACTTCGTCGTAACCGTGCAACACCGGCGAGGCAGCCGAAGTGGCCAGCAGCAGTAGCAACACCGACAAGGGAGCGCTCGACGCCATGGCCAGCGGTCTTCTGCAGAAGGCGGCCGAGTGCAGCCGCCAGCACGCTGGAGGCGACTGTGAGCGCCCGCGCCAGCTGGTGGCTGTGGTGGTGACGGCGGCAAGGCCACGCATCTACTGGTGCGTCATCGACCCGGCGCGGCTGCGCGGCCACGCTCGCTCGCTCACCTTGCGTGTGTGTGTGCGGCTATGCTGCGAGCAGACCAGCTCGCGAAACCCCACGACGACCGCCGCCCGTTCCGGTATCGGTCCGCCGCTGTTACCCTATTACACATACAAATCGTGAGTCAGCAGTCTGACAGAGGCCGCACTGGTTCTGTTTCGATTACACAACAGCGCTGGCTGCTCCGAGGCATTCTCTAATCCGCGTCCTCGCTAGCGGATACTGCGCGAGTGAACGGCCCGGCCGCGCTGTCTCGTGAGTCAGTGGGCGGACCCGTCGGAGTCGAGTGCACCCTTCCCCGCTTCCGGATGACTAACGGTCTGATCGACAGGTTCAGGGCACTCGACAGCACCGATTAAAGGTCGGTTCACGTAGGCGCAGAACAAAGGGAAAGAAAGGGGGGGGTACCTTTCTGCATACCCCCCCCCCCCCCCGCCACCCCCGCAAAAAAAACATGTTTCAAAATTTCGCAGGTAACTTTAGTAGAATAAAGTATCATGAAATCTAAGCTTACCAAAGTGGTAAGGAATTCCAGAAATTGTAAGCTATATTTAATATAGGAACAACCGCCTACAGTCACTATCGTGATTTTAATTCAATGCACAATGCATTTCGAGTCCTTGAGGCTCATCTTTAGGGGCTTTGACAGTCTACATTGACTATTTTTCCAGATGTAGGTTAATTCTACTCCTGGCGTCCGCCCCCGGTAGCTGAGTGTCAGAGGGCCGATTGGCCTCTGAAATAAAAAATTGAGTGGAAGGATGAACAAACGAACTTGAACGGATGTCATGTGACGTCCGCAACGACCAAACACAACGATCAACAACGAACAAAATGAAAAAAAAAAAGTGGTCAGCGCGACAGAATGTCAATCCTAAGGGCCCGGGTTCGATTCCTGGCTGGGTCGGAGATTTTCTTCGCTTAGGGAGTGGGTGTTGTGTTGTCCTAATCATCATCATTTCATCCTCATCGCAAGCCGCAGAAGTGGCGTCAAAGCGAAAGACTTGCACCCGGCAAACGGTCTACCCGACGGGAGGCTCTAGTCACACGGCAATTACATTTTTTCTGCTCCTGGCAAGATTACAATGGTGTTACATTGTGGGCACATTGTGAACATAAATTTTTTACGAAACCAATAGAAATCGAAAAATAACTTACGATCTTAGTGGTGGATACAGGTTTTCTGAAGCGCAGTATGATAAAACGTGTTCATGTACATACATACAATTTTCGTTCTACATCACATTTTGTAGACACAAGTCACAATCAAATAATTTCAAATAAAAAAAAGTTGCATTCCTATGAATACAAAAGTGTTATTATTTAAAGAAGAAGCAAAGCCATTATATTATAAGTTATACATGATATCATTTACAAAACAAATATTAGTGAATGTGTCAAACGTGGATTATGTTATCAAATAGTTGCACTATTAAATGTTCCATCTCTACATTTGAAATTCTTTGACTTGTTTTTACGAACTGTGCTGTTCAATGAATACTATATATGTACATAAACATGTTTACTCATACTGTACTTCATAATGTGGCCGAGCGGTCCTAGCCGCTTCAGTCTGGAACCGCGCGACCCCTACGGTCGCGGGTTCGAATCCTGCCTCAGGCATGGAGGTGTGTGATGTCCGTAGGTTAGTTAGGTTTAAGTAGTTCTAAGTTCTAGGTGACTGATGACCTCATATGTTAAGTCCCATAGTGCTCAGAGCCATTTGAACCATTTTTTGTACTTCAAAAACCATGTATCCATCATTGAAGACAGTAAGTTATTTTTCAATTTGTATGAGTCTTGTAACCTTATATTCACAATGTACCCCCTTTGTAATATACCACTGTATTATTACCACAGAATTAACCTAAATCTGGAAAAATAATCGATGTGGGCTGTCAAAGCACCTGAAGATGTGCCCCCAGGAATCGAAACGCATCGTGCATTGAAGTAAAATCACAATTGTAGTTGAAGGCGGTTGTTCTTTATTTTACGGAAGTAATACATTCACGGAAGAAACACTGTCAGAAACGGATAAAACATTAAATATTTTTTAAATTGCTTTCGTAAGGGCCTGCCCATATTGACAGACTTGCGGTCTGGCGGTAACATGGTAGCCTGTTCAAAGAGCACATGCACACACTGAGCATACCTGCCGTCAACTACAAATCCTACACAGTTTGGAGTCAACAGGTGGAACAGATGAACTACAGGCAGTCGACTGTCGAGTAATGGAAGACAGAGAGGGAAGGGACTTAAAAAAAAAAAAAAACTAGCTGGAAGACTGACTTTCCGAGCGTTAGGAGAAAAGACTGAAAGAAATAGCATTCACTTCGTTTACAGACCCGCAAAGCCAAAGTCTGCAGACATGTGTTCACAGATGTAGTGCTCAGTGAAACACGTAGACTTGTGCGTGCTCATTTCGATTTTAGATGGCAAATTATGATGTTGTTGAAGTCGTGAAAGTTTGTAGGCACTACACTTTTTAAATTGATCGTGTTAACTGATTCTTTCTGTGCTTCTTGGTAGAACAACATACATTCTCGAAACAAAATGATGTACATTTACAGACAAACAAATGATTACAGTTTTAGAAAAATTGGGTAATTTATTCAAGAGGAAGAGCTTTACAAATTGAGCAAGTCAATAACTCCTTGGTCCATCTCTGGCACTGATGCAGGCACTTATTCTGCTTGGGATATTGTGCCAAATTATGTCCAATTAGCGTGTTAGATCGTCAAAAACCCAAGCTGGTTGGCGGGTCTTGCCCGTAATGCTCCGAACGTTTTCGATTGGGGAGAGATTCGGCTACCTTTCTGACCAAGGTGTGGTTTAGAAAGCACGAAAACAAGCAGTAGAACCTCTCGCCGTGTGCGGGCGGGCGTTGTCTTGTTGAAACATGCCCAATATGGCTCACCGTGAAGGGCAAGAAAATTGGCATAAAAATATTGTCGAGTTGCGGCTGTGCTGTAAGAGTGCCTCGAATGACGACCAAAGGGGTTCTGCTGTGAAAGGAAGTGAACCCTGGACTATCACCCCTGGTTGTCCGGCAATATGGCGAGGAACTTTCAGGGCCGGCCACTGTGGCCGAGCGGTTCTAGGCGCTTCAGTCCGGAACTGCGCTGCTGCTACGGTCGCAGGTTCGAATCCTGCCTCAGGCAGGGATGTGTGTGATGTCCTTACGTTAGTTAGGTTTAAGTAGTTCTAAGTCTAGGGGACTGATGACCTCAGATGTTAAGTCCCATAGGGCTTAGAGCCTTTTGAACGTTCAGGATGGTGTTCCATCGCTGTCCATCGGAGCTCAGTTCGAAGCAGGGCACATCACTGAAAATAATTCTGCTACATTCAGCGTTATCCCAGGCCGACGACGTGTCTGGACCGGAGAGCGGTGGACTCCAACGTGCCTATCGTCCGCCATATGGCGCGACAACCAGGAGTGACGGTCTGGCGCGCAATTTCTTTTCATAGTAAGGCCCCTCTGTTTGTCATCTGCGCACCTATATAGCGCAGCAGTACCTCGACGATGTTTTACGCACTGTTTTGTTGCCCTTTATGGCGAGCTATCTTGGGCTTACATTTCAGCAAGATAATACCCTCCTGCACACGGCGAGTGTTTCTATGCTTATCTTCGTGCTTCCCAAACCCTACATTGCAAGGTCGCCGAAATCTCTCTCCAACCAAAAACGTTTGGAGCATTATGGGCAGGACCCACCAAGCAGCTCGATATTTTGACGATATAATGCATCATTTGGACAGAATTTCCGCGATATCCCTCAGGAGAAGGTCAAACAATTCTGTCAACGAATGCTAAGCGGAATAATTGCTTGCATAAGGGCTAAAGGTGGACCAACGCATTACTGACTTGTTCAGTTTGTAAAGTTCTTTCTCCCTCTTGAAAAAATGAGCCAATTTTTCTGAAACTGTATTCATTTGTTTGTCTGTGCACGTACCTCCCATCCAATAATTTCCGTCCCATTCGGATTATTCCTTCGCGGTGCGTAGCTTTTTTGTGTAACTGTAATTTATGAAGAAAAACACAATATTGTATATATTGTACAGTATTAATTTACTTTGCTAAATGCTTTTAGGCTTACAAGGTCATCAGCAGACTTCAACCAACTGTCGTCGTCAAAGAAATTACAACATTTGCAAACAATATTGGGATAGATGTTATTCATCTAGACTGAGGCATGAACACACAGAAAATGCTATGCTTTTTATTGCAGAGGAATGTAATTAAAACGTTAAAAAGTTGAACAGTAAATAAATATTAAGAGAGCAAACCAGGAAAAACATTAATACCAAACTCGAAAAACGAAGCCTACGAAACAATTTAAATTAAATTAATAACAAAAAATAATAAAATTAGCACTTGACAAGAATATTAAAGAATGACTTGAAGGGGTGTTACAAATAGAACGGGATACATGAATAGAGTAAAAGGCAGAATTGTCAATTGTAACAACGGAATAAATGGGGTACGTGGGCAATCATAATAAAATAAATACAAACAGGAAAATGGAGGAATAGAAAAGAACAGGAAGTGTGGGAAGCATCCGGAAAACTGTGAGGATTAAGCGAAGTTTAGAAGTTGGGAAGTACTGAGTTATGTATGGTCGTTTAATATTAAATCAAAACTGTGCTCCAGATGTTTGTTGATTACCCTGGTTCCAACAATTTGAGTTTTGGGCCATTGTTCGCTTAGAGAAGGACAAGGGGCTGTGGGTGGTAGCTTTGGCTTTCGCTCAGTACATGCTCAGCAAATATGGAGTCATAATTCTGCGACCTCCAGCTGCGTACATTATATTTGCTATTGAAAATACGCTGTGCTGTGGTGTGCCTCACGTACTAGGAAATCCTATATTTGCAGAATTTGAGTGTTTTCGCTACACTGTGTGATACTTGTCCTAGGTACGGCACTGTACATCACTTGCTGCAGACAGTGGAAGGAGCAGCAGGGGCAGGATACACGAGGGGTAATAATTTTCGACGTCGTTTCCTATGCAAGGATTGTACCCATTGCTTGAGATACTACATTTTATAATGTCTAACTGCACCTGAAAATCTTTGGACTTCGGAAGAGATATGAGACGATTCACCACTGACTTAAGCATATTTGTGTGTTACTGGGTATTGCGTGCAAGAACATATTGCTCTGTCTGAAGTTGTAGGTTTCCTATAAATTTTGAAACAATGTGTTTGTGTTCTGATCTCAATGGTTAGACGTAAGAATTAGAATTATGCAGGAATTAATATTATCACTATTTTGTAAGACTGTAACAGTGATTACTAACTTCTCACCCCTTATCTTTTTTTCCAAATACAAGCACTAGCCTGGGACACAATTTGGTTGAGATTGAGACCTATGAAACGAATCTATGAACACCTTCTTCCTCACGTAGCCACTTACTACACACAAGCATTATGTTCTGTGCCACGCATTTATGACAGGAAAATTGATACATATCAGCATATCACATATGCTTTTATATCTCATCAAAATGCCTTCTCCGAGTTGTAAGTAGTTCCCGCAGTGGACCACAAACTGCTTCATTATTCATTTGGCAACAGATAAGCCATCTAATCGACGGAACAACACAACAGTAACTAATGATTACTAAATTTCTGGAGGGCATACACAGTGTTATTATTTTTATTATTATTATTAGTAGTAGTAGTAGGGGTAGCAGTGCCCAGACATAATGCATTGGCAGAATAAGGTCTTCCAATCTTTGCCAGTTCAGAAGTAATGAGTCCAGTAATGAAGTAATTTACTAACAGTAAGTGTAGCAGCGCATTTTAATTCGGTTGCTTTTGTCGGGAGAGGGGGGGGGGGGGGGGGTAGTAAGAGTTGTTAGTGAGAGAAGTGGTGCAGTGGAAGCATTCTTTGTAACAAGTCTCTATACTCAATGTGGATAGTTAGCGTTCTTTTCTGTAGAGGAGTTACAAGTACTGCACTGCTAAGTGGTTCATCATTCTAGGAAAAAGAAAAGGTTATTAGAACTGAGAAGAACCATTTGTTCATCATACGATAAAAAACCATTATTCTAAACATAAAAGTGTTCAAACAAAGCTCTTTTTCTTTCTAAAAGTTAGTTATACACTAATGTTGCCGACGTTGGAGGTGGGGGGAACTTTCTCACAGGTGACTGCACTCAGCGGCCTCAGAAAGGTTGAGAAGCACTGGTTTAAGTTATGAAAAAACATGTTGCGCTGTCTTGTAATATGTCCACATTCTCGCATGTAGTCGAGTTTTTATCGTTACACTAAAACACCTTAATTGTTTATTCTTCTTATTGTTAAAATCTTCCCGTCAAAGGGACATATTTGGGTTACAGCCAAAATGGAAACATTGATCATACATTGTTAAAATGGAGTTGGACGGTCCGACATCAAAATCAACAATATGAAACCAAGTGTTTTTTAAACAGCTGTGCATTAACATTGGTCACTAAGTAAGCTGTTACGTCACAGCTATTTACAGTACAGCCAACCTATTGCAGTTTAATAATGTATGACCAGGTTGTAACTAAAAGCCCAACATGTCTATACAATTGTACGTCTTGATCGTTATATATATATTCACCTTAATGCTTTTCGGCCACAGCCATAATCAGAATCACATTAACAATCTCGGTACACTCTATCTCGCCAGTTCACAGTTCACATGTTCACTTGTACCCTGACTAGTACAGGTGTACACAGGAACTGGGGACATTTGGGGACACACACTTTACCGAGATCTCCATGTGACAAACCCTAAAGCTTTGTGTGTGGGCCGAGGTACGTCGGCGGTCGGGGATGAGGTGGTAATAACCTGTGACGGCAAAGAGCTGAACCCGGATCCACGCCTGGATTCACACTGGACATTGACGGAAATGGAGGTGACATTACCGTCACGTGGAGGTGTGTTCACGCTAGACGAAACGCCAACAAAACGGCACTTCACTTAGGTCAGTACTGTACTGTTAAAGAAAGGTTATGAGAGTCCATCCGTGATACGGAAATTGGAATATCATATACGAAACAAACTAGCAGTGATAAAGTTTAGTAATGGCTGTAGCAAAATTCATAACGGATATTCTTAACAGAGTAGTTATGCCAAACTGCCGAGGACTAGAACTGTACGAAAAGTTTTTTGAATGACGATAATCTGCCGCGCTGATTTTCGTAATTTGGATTATAATCACCAGCTGAAAAATACGCCTTTCGGAGCACAAAAAAGGCGAAAATGTTGCTCTTTGAAAGAGTCTGACAGAAAAGTGGGAAACCAGCTGCTTCAACCCACACTTCACGTTTCTCACCAAAAATGTTGGCAAACGGACATATTCGCGCTCTTTTAACAGAGATTATTCTAAATTCCTTTAATCTATTCTCTGTTTGTAGGTAAGCCTTAAACCTCAGCATGCCTTTCACACTGCCACTATCTACCCTGATCAGCCAGAACATTATGACCACCGACCCACTATCTATATAAACCCGTCCAAGCCATATCAGCGTCATCTGGCGAGGAGCGATTGCTAATCAGACACACGCACGATGCGTGTAGTATCAGTGAGAGTGCTGTCCGTGTGTAGAATGGGGAAGGCGCGCGATCTACCTGAACTTGACCGAGGGGAGGTTGTGATGGCCCGGAGGCTAGGCTCGAGGATTTTGGAAACTGCACGATATGACGGTTGTTGGAGGAGTGTGGTGGTGAGTGGCGAACCAAGGTGAAACCACGTCTAGACGTCGTGGGTTTGGGCGACCATTCCTCATTACAGACGGCTAACGTCGTAGGCTGGGCAGACTAAGACAGGCGGCAAACTGTGACGGAACTACACAACTGGCCATTAAAATTGCTACACCAAGAAGAAATGCAGATAATAAACGGGTATTCATTGGACAAATATATTATACTAGAACTTACATGTGATTACATTTTCACGCAATTTCGGTGCATTGTTCCTGAGAAATCAGTACCCAGAACAACCACCTCTGGCCATAATAACGGCCTTGATACGCCTGGGCATTGAATCAAACAGAGCTTAGATGGCGTGTACAGTTACAGCTGCCCATGCAGCTTCAACACGATACCACAGTTCATCAAGAGTAGTGACTGGCGTATTGTGACGAGCCAGTTGCTCGGCCACCATTGGCCAGATGTTTTCAATTGGTGACAGATCTGGAGAATGTGCTGGCGAGGGCAGCAGTCGAATATTTTCTGTATCCAGAAAGGCCCGTACAGGACCTGCAACATGCGGTCGTGCATTATCCTGCTGAAATGTAGGGTGACCGAGGTGACCGAGACGTGTAACCAGTGGCACCCCATACCATAACACCGGGTGATGCGTCAGTATGGCGATGACGAATACACGCTTCCAATGTGCGTTCACCGCGATGTCGCCAAACATGGATGCGACCATCATGATGCTGTAAACAGAACCTGGATTCATCCGGAAAAATGACGTTTCGCCATTCGTGCACCCGGGTTCGTCGTTGAGTACACCATCGCAGGCGCTCCTGTCTGTGATGCAGGGTCAAGGGTAACCGCAGCCATGGTCTCCGAGCTGATAGTCCATGCTGCTGCAAACGTCGTCGAACTGTTCGTGCAGATGGTTGTCTTGCAAACGTCCCCATCTGCTGACTCAGGGATCGAGACGTGGCTGCACGATCTGTTACAGACATGCGGATAAGATGCCTATCATTTCGACTGCTAGTGATTCGAGGCCGTTGGGATCCAGCACGTCGTTCCGTATTACCCTCCTGAACCCACCGATTCCAAATTCTGCAAACAGTCATTGGATCTCGACCAACGCGAGCAGAAATGTCGCGATACGATAAACCGCAATCGCGATAGGCTACAATCCGACCTTTATCAAAGTCGGAACGTGGAGGTACGCATTTCTCCTCCTTACACGAGACATCACAACGACGTTTCACCAGGCAACGCCGGTCAACTGCTGTTTGTGTATGAGAAATCGGTTGTAAACTTTCCTGACGTCCGCACGTTGTTGGTGTCGCCACCGGCGCCAACCTTGTGTGTATGCTCTGAGAAGCTAATCATTTTCATATCATAGCATCTTCTTCCCGTCGGTTAAATTTCGCGTCTGTAGCACGTCATCTTCGTGGTGTAGCAATTTTAATGGCCAGTAGTGTAACTTTAGGCCTTAATTCCGGGCATAGCACAAATGTGTCTAAATACACAGTGCATCGAACACTCCTAAGAATGGGCCTCCTCAGCCGATGACCCATGCATATGCCAATGTTAACACCACGACATTGACAACTACGACTGAAATAGGCACATGACCATCAGCACCAGATGTTGGCGCAGTGGCAGAGCATTGCATGGTCTGCTGAATCTTCATCATGCCGATTGAAGGGCGCGAACCTGTACTCCTTGCACCTGTACTGCGGAACAGTGACAAGCTGATGGTGTTTCCATTATGCTCTGCGGAACATTCATGTGGGCATTAATGGGTCTAGTGGAGCTCCTGCAAGGCACCATGACGGCCAAGGAATATAAAAAAAAATGGTTCAAATGGCTCTGAGCACTATGGGACGTAACATCTGTGCTCATCAGTCCCATAGAACTTAGAACTACTTAAACCTAACTAACCTAAGGACATCACACACATCCATGCCCGAGGCAGGATTCGAACCTGCGACCGTGGCAGTCCCGCGGTTCCGGACTGAGTGCCTAGGACCGCTAGATCACCGCGGCCGGCCAAGGAATATCGTACACTGGTTGCGTTTCACGTACACCCCTTCATGACGATCATGTTTCTCGACGGGAGTGGCATTTTTCAGCAAGACAATGCGCTATGTCACGAGGCAAGGAGTGTGAAGGAGCGAGATCCAATTGATGTGCCGTTCCCTCAACTCGCCAAATCTGAACCCGATCGATGGACGTGATTGAATGTTGCGTCAGAACTCGTCAGCTCCCTCCCCGGAACTTACGGGAATAAAGTGAATTGTGATTGCAGATGTGGTGCCAACACCCTCCAGCGACCTACGAATGCCACATTGCTTCCATGACACTAAACGTCGCTTCAGTTATCCGTGCTGTTCAGTGGGTGATTATTATGCTCTGGCTGATCACTGTACGTATTTCACTCTCCCACTGTCTCCTTTTTCTTCAATTGATGTACAGTATGTCCCACTGCCACTGTCTGCTCTCTTACTTACACTGTCTTCTTTTGTCCCGCTTTCCCACTGCCACTGTTTCTACCATACCACAACTCAAAATTTCTGGTGGTTCAACTTATTTTTCCCCTATACCCAGTCTTTAAAATCTCCGTCCAGAATGGGCCCTGCCCACCACCTACGTGTTAAAGTTCGTCGATGTGGAAGCGTCCAGTCCTCCAGAGACTGCTATTTTTCATTTCCAATGTCTCCTCTCTCTTTCGGTCCCACTGTCTCTATCTCCACCAATCTCTCGTTCTTTTTTACAGCCACTGTTTCTAATTAAGCTTCAGGATCTCCACTCTATCTTTGGCTCCTACTATGATTGTCTTCAGTCATCTCTCTTACTCTTTCACTACCACGTTTTCTCTCCCATCATCATTGTCTCCTCACTGTTCCACGGTCACTGTCTCTGCTACTCTCTTTCAGCGCAAAGGAGTGCAAAAATGCTCACGTGCCAAAATTTTTGGTGAGGTAGGCGGAATGAGGATTGAGGCAGCTGGCTCCTCAATTTTCTGTCAAAGTCTTTTAAATAGGATCACATTCGCATATTTTGTGCTGCCACAGGATTATTTTTCCGCTAGTTCTCTTCTTTTCCCCCTACAGCAGAGGGGGCTACTTATTTAAAATGAATTCTATAGGCCAGTAAAGTTCTGACAGTTTATGTACATAACTGGACATATTTATACACTATGACACATATAAATAACAAATAAGTTAGCATGATACACTGAAGAGTCAAAGAAAGTGGTACACCTGCCTAATATCGTGTAGGGCCCCCACGAGCAAGGAGAAGTACCGCAACACGACGTAGCATGGACGCGACTAATGTCGGAAGTAGTGTCGGAGGGAAGGAGATCTCTTCTGAACAACACCTTGTGAGACATCCCAGATATGCTCTCTAATGTTCATGTCTGGGGAGTTTGGTGGCCAGCGGCAGTGTTTAAACTCAGAAGAGTGTTCCTGAAGCCACTCTGTAGCAATTCTGGACGTGTGGGGTGTCGCATTGTCCTCCTGGACTTGCCCACGTCCGTCGGAATGCACAATGGACATGAATGGACGCAGGTCGTCAAACAGGATGCTGACGCACATTACACCTGTCAGAGTCGTATCTAGACATATCAGGGGGTCCCATATCACTCCAACGGCACACGCCCCACACCGTTTCACAGCCTCCACCAGTTTTAACAGTCCCCTGGTGAGATGCAGAGTTCATGAATTCATGAGATTGTCTCCAAACCCGCACACGTCCATCCGCTCCATACAATTTGAAACTAGACTCGCCCTACAGGCAACATTTTCAAGTCATGAACAGTTCAATGTCGGTGTTGAAGGGACCAGGCGAGGCGTAAAGCTTTGTGTCGTGCAGTCATTAAGGGTACGCGAGTGTGCCTTCGGCTCCAAAAGCCCATATCGATGATGTTTTGTTGAATGGTTCGCACGCCAACATTTGTTGATGGCCCAGCATTGAAATCTGCTGCAATTTGCAGAAGGGTTGCACTTCTGTAACGTTGAACGGTTCTTCTCAGTCGTCTTTGGTCCCGTTCTTGCAGGCTCTTTTTCTGGGCACAGTGATGTCGGAGATTTGATGTTTTACCTGATTCCGTACGGGAAAATCCCTACTTCATCGCTACCTAGGAGATGCTGTGTCCCACTGTTCATGCGCCGACGATGAGAGCACGTTCAGACTCACTTATATTGTGATAACCTATCATTGTAGCAGCAGTAACCGGTCTAACAACTGCGCCGGACTTTTGTTGTCTTATGTAAGTGTTGCCGATCGCAGCGACGTGTTCTGCCTGTTTACATATCTCTGTATTTGAATACTCATCCCTATACCGGTTGCTTTGGCGCTTGAATGTATAAGGTTAACATAAAGTCTTTTGCTTTAGATTTTTTTGGAAGCTTTTCCTCGTCGGTCTCAATTCATCGCAAATACCCGACTTGTGATTTGTATCTTAAAAGAGTATAAATGCTATTGCCTCTCATTATACAGAGACAGGGCGTCATAATGTTTTATTACTGAAAAAATGCCTCCTAAAAAAACACAGTTGTGTGGCCTCAAAATCCTTGCAATGATCCTTGAACCCTTACCATGTGTTCACTGCGTCAGGTATAACTACATTTGCTCTTCAGACCGGATGTTACGTGCATAAGTACGATGAATATGAACCTGTGGATTTCCGTAACGGCTAATGATATTGAAAAACGTTTCAAGGTTCCCTAAGAACATCACTTTAAGAACATATGGTAAAAATTTCGGTGTTGTGCCAGGTTACAGAATTGGAGAAGTGGCCATCCCCACAACTGGTACTTTTCGCACTCAACAACCGGGCGCTTGAACAAATTGTGTTTTCATAAGCCGCCGAAGGTCCAACCTAGACGACACCCAGTACTAAAGAGCCCTCCGACTTACCCAATTTGCCTCGGCTGGAGGAAGTGTGCAACGTTTTAATTTTGACTCTGTACTGTAGAATAGCTACAGTACGCCCGTTCTTCCGGTAGGTAAACAAGTGGTCAAAGGCTATCTTAAATGCTCGACCCCTTATCTCTGTGATCAATAGAACCCGAGTTATGTTACCCCGAAAAACCAAATTTTTGCGCACAGCTTTTTGGAACATACTGGCACCGTGCACTGTCGTGCACGGACCGATTTTGTTCTGCCTCTTTTTTACAACTAAACATTTCCTGGTGCATGGTACGAGGGCTGCCCACAAAGTAATGCACGGCATTTGTTTTCTTCAACAATTCTTTATTGGACATAAAGAGAATTACACACACGAAAGAATGGTATTTTATCTACGCACCCTATTGTTTCATGTATTCTCCATTCCCTTCTATGGCGTTCCTCCAGCTCTAAACAAGGACGGGTATGCCCTGTCGGTACCAATCCTTGTCCTGGTGGCGGAGACAGTGCTCCACTGTACGAATAACCTCCTCATCATCCTCAAAATGTCTTCCATGAATGGCATCCTTTTATGGCCCAAACAAGTGGAAGTCCGGAGGGGCTAGGGCAGTGCTGTAGGGTGGATGGGGTAACACTGTCCAACCCTGTTTTGAGATGTGTTCAGCAGTCCTCAGACTTGTGTGGGACCGAGCGTTATCGTGTTGCAGCAAAACATCTCCTGGGTTGCTGTGGTGCCGAAATCGCCGGAAGCGCTTCTTGAGTTTTGTTCATGCGTTGACATATGTTTCTGAATTAATGGTACCGCCTTTGGCGTCATATCAATGAGAACCACACCTTCACAGTCCAAGATCACGGTGATCATTACCTTACAAGCGGAAGCAGTTGCTTTGAAATTTTTTCTTCTGTGGGGAGTGGGAATGGCGCCATTCCATCGACTGGTGAACCCAGGTTTCATCACATGTCACAATCCGGAACAAGAAGGCCTCCCCCTCAGCTTAAAAAGTTGCAAAAAATCAAGACAAACGTTTTTTCTGGGTGTCATCCACCGTTAGCCTCCGTGGGACCCATCTTGCACACACTTTTGAATGTCCAAGAGTGCGGATAACTGCACCCACACTTCCTTTGTTGACTGACAGAAGCAACGCCAACTGCCGAGTAGTAATCATCCGTCCTCGCGGATGACAACATCAGTTCATTGCAACATGTAAGGTGTGACAGCAATGGATGGTCTCCCCGACCGCTGCAAATCGTGGAGCTCCGCCGAACTGCCTTCTAATGGCCTCACCCTCCGTGTCAAGTGACTAACTGTACTTATGTCGACAGCGGATGCTCCATAGATTTTGCACAAGCGTTTGTGAATATTCCTCACAGCTTCTTTCTCTGCAGTGAGAAATTCAATGACGGCACGTTGCTTGTAACGTACATCACCTACAGATGCCATTCTGAAACTGTCCTGCAGCTACACTATCTGTCGGTAGTGACGGAAACTTGGCGTGCTCACTCAGGAGACTTGAACTAATACATACGTAACGTTTCGCATTCGTGGCATTGTTTTCGGCTGAGAAAAAAAATGCGGCGCGTTACTTTCTGGGCAGTCCTCGTATAACCCGTCAAACGGACACATTTGGGTTAAAGCCAAATGTAAACGTTGATCATACACTGTTAACATGCAGTTTGACGGTCGGACCTCAAAATAAACAATATGAAAGCAAGTGTTTCTTGAACAGCTGTGAAGTAACATTCGTCACTGAGTCAGCTGTTACGCCACAGCTATTCAAGAAACACTTGGTTTCATGTTTATATTCCAGTCCAGCTGTATTTTAACAAAGTATGGTCAAGTGAAACTGTAACACGAACATGTCCATATTATTGTCCGTCTTGATCGCTATTTTTGAAAAGATACACCTTAACGCACTGGAAGATGGAGACAGCCGGGACTGGACATCAATGCAAAAGACAAAACAAAAGAATATCCCAGTGCAAATTACCACAGCCTGTACAGCAGATTATCATTCAAAAAATATTTTATCTATGGACCCCGTTGGAAGTAAAATATGAATAGGAAATGTGTCGTCTAGGCATCCCAAAATATCCACATTTATTTGCTAGAGAAAATATATACAGTACATACTTATATATCAAACGATATTTAGAAGGCAATACATAGGGCCTCCTTGCTTTATAAACTGCATTTTTTTCTTTCTAGGTCTTAAAGAACGTCAACAAACTGTGGTTTTCTCCTACTACAGACTTGACTTTTTCACTGTTAAAAACGCCGTTTAATGAAAATTGTTATCAATTTCTGTTCTTATTTATGCACAATATAGTCTATTTCTTTTTTCATATGTCTTAAAACTTAAATCAATTTTTGCTTTTAAATGTCTGCCCTGTTTTGTAAAAGAACTCTCATTGGAAAAACATCTAAGTCGTCATGGAACATTTGCAGTGTGTCACGGAACCAAAGCTAACAATAAAATAAAGACTAAGAAGTCACTAAAGCACGTTTCGAGCTTTCACCCATCTTCAGTTAGCGTACTACATATTTAGGTCGTCGGTCAGTACATAGTTAAAGCGTATTAGTTTAAATAAAAATGCATAACAAAGTGGCTGGTTGCTATATTTATTAAAATAATCCAGAGCTTGATTTCAGTTGTTTCGGAACGACATATGTAACCTTTAAAAAATCTCCACAAGAATATCATAAATGCTGTGAAAAAAAAGTGATTATGTTGAGATTACGATACCATGTGTTTACTTTCACTACTCATGCATGAACTACGTGACTATGCGTCAGACTACATAATCAACATGTCGAATATGACATAATATCTTTGATCAAATTTTGAACCGTATGTGAAATAGGCAGTTTCCAGTATGCGAATTTTATGCATCGAACAAATTACATAAATTGCACAAACGAAAAAATATTTGTCGCAAAGTAATCAAAGGTAATAACGTAAAATAAATTTTAGCTATACACACAAGAGGAAAGTACGATACGCTGCTACGAATATGTTATTATCAGGAGAAAGTCGAAGCGCTTGCTGCAGTACATTAACAGTTTCGAAACATATTTTAGATAATGTCATTATCTACGTTAGCTATGCTGGCAACGGAAGAGAAATGTCACGAGCAGATGACATAGGAATCCTTAAAACCAGGTATTTAGTTGCGAATAAATGTTGCCAACCATTGGATAAATAAATAGTCATTCTAAGTCTAGTTACGGGCTATTCGGCCTCCTGTGCTCGCAAAATTTGTCGAAGTGCTTCTTTGCTGTTTTTGTCGAATGGCCCTTTCTGACAGCATCGATCCTAAGAGGTTATACGCAGCTACAACGTCCATCAGGTTTCAAGGCAGTAGGATCAATACTGTAACTTTCTAGTACTTTGCACTGGACAACGAACCTATAGGATTCAGTAATGTTTTAAGACCTATAGCTACAATTCATTCGTAATATTTCTAATTAATTAAAATTGTGTTAGAACCTTGAGAACATCATTGAAACTCTTCTTCAGTGTAGTTACTCTCAAATGTATCGAATTAATGGTTGTTCCTTATTTAGTTTCTACAGCGTCTTAAGCGCTAAGTTTTTTCCACACCTCATTAATGACGGATAATCCGTCATAGCTTTGGCCGCAACATTGGGTCACACTTAGACCCTTTGGTTCCATAGATTCAGTTAATTGTTTTTCGAGTCCTAAGGCAGTAGGCTCCTTAATTATATGGTGATAATTTCCCGCCTATCCTCTTAAGAGTAAATAACAAACCACGACGTGACGGAATTCTCAACAATACAAAGTTTCCAGAAGAGTCCCACGCTATTGCTGAGCATCAGTACGAGAGCAACATGAATGTTTCTTTTCCAGTGACAGCAAAGACTTAAGAATACCGAGGCTTGCAGGAAGAGCACGGAGCAACGGTACCATTGAGAAGGTAAGCTCTCAACAAACGTAAGAATTTTCCCAATCCGTAGCACCTACAACACAGGTATCATACGATTTCCTATTTCTACGCTGAAAGGATGACAGTAAAGATAATTAATTCAGGATGATTGTAGAGATAAAGGATTCGTTACTATGCTAGCAGCATCTGTCGAAGCAATAACGAAACTGAAATCATTCCTCGCCAGTTTTTGTGCTCTGATATCTTACAAATGGACAAGATGCAAAGGTAACGAATAAAACAGTTAATTTCACACAATCATGGAAACTTATATACTATTCACAGTGCTGCCTGATGATTATTTCACAGTGATGTCTGAGGATTTATTTGTTGAATTCCAAGAATTTCGGTACTGAATTGTTATGTTGTTTTAAGATTTCCGGTATGATCTATTTTTTTAGGTTTGAAATATACTTATTGAAATTAAGGGATAAGATTTATCCCAATCAACTAATACAACGTGTATACAATAACTGGCATTTTTATACACAGCTAAAGCATAATAATTTGTCTCAACTGGTGGAAAAGATGAAAAGCAAGACTTGTTCTGCACCACCCTTGGCCGGCCGGAGTGGCCGTGCGGTTCTAGGCGCTACAGTCTGGAGCCGAGCGACCGCTCCGGTCGCAGGTTCGAATCCTGCCTCGGGCATGGATGTGTGTGATGTCCTTAGGTTAGTTAGGTTTAATTAGTTCTAAGTTCTAGGCGACTGATGACCTCAGAAATTAAGTCGCATAGTGCTCAGAGCCATTTGAACCATTTTTTGCACCACCCTTGTACCTTGCATAACATATATTTTTTTGAACTGGAAGATTTTTCACAAGATATTTTTTTTTTTTTGGCGATCCGAAATCGCTGTGTAATGGAGATGAACCTTTATTCTTATTACAGTTTTGTAGAGTTCACTGTGTCTCCAGTTGTGAACAGTCCAGTGTGGGCTGTGTACAGCTCAGCATGTCTACACGTCTCGAAGGAACATTTCGGATGCGTAACGCTCCGCAGCTTCCACATACGATACATAAGTTGACAACTACGCTAGTGCTGCCAGAAGCGGAGAAAATCAACACCACTTGAAAGATATTCATTTGTCTTCGAGCGCTGCCAACGTCAAACTGCTCCTGGACTCGAAGTATTACGAAAGGCTTGTGTTTACTAGCAAGTAACTTATGTAAGCACTTGCTGAGGTGTTTATATTAGAATGAAATCTTACTCAAGTATGCTTGTCAAGTCACCGGCGCAAGTATATTTCACGAACATTTTGCAAGTACTTGTTGCAGAAGTGCAGTAATTCTTAAAAATCTAAACAGTCTTCACTTGTTGCGTTATTATTAATTAATAAACATCGTAACGAAACACAAATATTAAAAAATGCGAAAAATGTTATAGGAGTACATATTGATGTTACCAAGAAACACTATTCAGTAAATTAAAATCGGAACATGTCACTTAGATTAAAGACTATGACCAACATATGCAAATTTCGAACATCTCTTGTATAATCAAATACCGACCGAATAACAGGAAAGAAAAATGCGGCGCAGTATCTCACCAAGAGACTGCCCTTTAATTAGTCTTCGATTTTTGCAAGCAGTACTTACTACTTTTACCAAAAATGTAATTCATTTATGTTTACGGTAACATTACAAAAAAAATCAGCTAAAATTTAAAGACGTTTATATCGCCATTCTGCTTTCCCTTCCAGTGAAACAAATTGATTGGTAAACTCATTTCGCACTTCTTTTACTGGTGGTGCCAATTATATGTGTTTGAGGGGTCCAATGGTACATTTTTTTCGGCTCATCTGTCTTTTTCCCACTCTCATTTTCGACACTGACATTTTCGCATCGGGAACACACACAATCTCGGTAGGTTTGAAAAAAATGTTCACATAATGACAAATTTGGCAAGTAATTGCAGTAAGATGTAAGAAACTAGAAGAATTTTCATCCTACAGCGGAGTGTGCGCTGATTTGAAACTTCATGACAAATTAAAACTGTGTGCCAGACCGGGGCTCGAACTGGGATTTCTTGAAATTGACGAAACTACGGGATAACGACGGAGAGGGGGGGGGGGGGGTGTTTGCAGACATGGCAGTTACTATATTGCACCCAATTCTATGATTGCACGATAATACGCCATACCACAACAGGAAGTTCGTCAGAATGCCGAATAAATATGATTCCAGGTTTAAGATGTTAGAGTGGTTGCGAGACAGGCAAATAAACTGCAACGACTCAATGAGGGAGACTTTAAATGTTGTTTAAAAACGAAAACAAACCAGCCGTGAAATCACTGAGAGCAGAAGCCAAAAAACAGTCCGTTCACTGCCCTACTACCGCGATATAAATCCTATAGAATTGACATGGGCCAAAATAAAACAACATTTCAGGGAGAACAATGTCACTGGCGACAAGCCGAAGGAAATATTGCAGAATTTGTTAATACTGCCTTCCTTTCCTTTCAGTTACTGCACAGGACTGGCAGGTAAGAGCAGCAGCTGGAGCAAGAGTATTGGGCATGAGATGGAATAATGGGAATGATTATCGATTAAGTTATCATCAGTACTACGCACTCAAGTTATGGTGATGCTGCTGATGATGATCTTGAATCAAACAGAAATTACAGTGATCTGCAGTGAACATCATTTTGACAATTGTAATATACCTAATATACAAAGACTTAATGAAAACTCCGATTCCCTGACATCGTGTAGTACAATACCTCTCTTTAAAATGATTGGTATTGTGGTGATTCGTGAATTTCATAAAAATGACACTAAATTGAAGTCTAATTAGCAGACACTATTACAAAATAAAACAAACGACGATGTATTTTAACAAACTGTGGCATTCATTATAGTAATGGGAAAGACTTGAATTAGTGAAAATGGTAGGAATAAAATATACGGTATTAATCACCAATTGTAATTATTCAAATAATTGGACTTTTACAAATGCAGTTTACTCATTCAAGAAGTTATCCTGTCGCTTGCAAATGAAGGCACATATTGTAAAACGTAAATTTAAGATGAAAGCTGTAAAGAACATTCCGTCTTAATGATTTTATTAATTAAAATCGTATTGTTGTAACCAGATATACGCCTAATTATAAAATTCTAGGCATGTGTTACAAATTCTGTCAATCAAAACCTGTTTCGTTTTATCCTCTTAGTTTCAATTACTATTAGGAATGCGAGTCGTTGTATAATTAGCGTGTATTAATTAATTTTGTGAAGTTCATTATTGTACTCATATTTAGATGGAATTTTCACATTTAAAAACATTTGTGCATTATACATTTCACATATTATTCAATTTTGTAATTTTAGACGTATTATTCTGTGTAATCAGAACATCTTAGCTTTGGAACTTTTAATTGTAAATACGATTAAAATATGTTGTCATTATTAAGTAATAATGGTCCAAGTGAACATCCATTGTTTAGAATATATAAATAGGGAAGCAGCGAACTTTTGCATGACTCACGAAACTATCCCAACAAATTGGAAAACCAGCAGAGCTATAATAATCCCCAAACCCGACAAACCAAGGACTGACCCCCGTTCATACAGACCAATATCACTACTAGACGTAATAGGAAAAACATATGAACGGATACTGACAGACAGGATACGGAAATACACAGATGACAAAGGACTAATCCCCCCTATACAGGCAGGCTTTCGACAGAAGCACTCCACCAACGACCCCCTACTGAGACTGACTGACAGCATAGCGAAAGGGTTTAACAAAGGACGCTGCACGCTCGCTGTACTCCTGGACATCGAGCGCGCCTTTGACAAATTATGGCACAACGGACTGCTTTACAAATTAACAGAAATAGGAATCCCAACGAAAATGACAAGAATTATAAAAGCTTACTTAACCGACAGAACCTGCATAGTACATGTAGAAAAAGAAAAATCCGAAGCCTTTACCCCACAAGCAGGGGTACCCCAAGGCGGAATATTATCGCCCCTACTCTACACGTTATATACAGCCGACATACCCACTGTCAGGACACAAACCGAAACCGTAGGACTGGTTGCAGACGATACAGCTTACTGGTGCACCGAACTAAGAACAAACACTGTACAACGAAAGACGAACGACTACCTTACACGACTAGAGCAATGGATGACCAAGTGGCGAATTCGGCCCAATCCCAACAAAACACGGACAGTTCTTTTCAAACACAGACATCTGATCAAAAAACGACAACAAGACGACAACGACATCCGACTAAGACTATGGAACACGCCACTCACACTGGCCAACTCAGCCAGATACCTAGGAGTATATTTAGACCGACACCTGAACTGGAAAACGCACCTAAATCACCTTCTGAACAAAACACGACTACGACAAAACTTAATAAGACAGGTTCAAGGACGCTTCCACGGCTGCAGCGACGAAACAGCCCTACATACATATAAAACATTCATAAGACCAATACTCGAATACGCAGTCGCCCCACTCGGGGGAATACAGGCCCACGTAGCGGAAAAACTATACAAAACGGAAAGGAGGTTAATACGCAGCATCACCAAGCTACCCCCTACAACGCCCAGCAACGAAGTATATACGAGCTCTGGTATAGAACCACTCCAAACCAGAATGACCAAACTGAGGGCGAGATATGGAAATCACATAATCCACAACAGACCGGACATGGAGGACATTCTCACCATAAACGCAAGAGAAAACAGAAAACCGAAATACAAATACATTCCCCCATCACGCACAATAGCCCAAAACACAGCCAAACCATTCCCTGACCTCATCCCTATCCTACTACCCTTAACCGCAGGTACAACAACACCAACTCACCTCGACGAAAGAACAACAGAATAACCACAAACACACTCACAACCGCGCGCGCGCGCACACACACACACACACACACACACACACACTCAAAACAATCCACCACAGGAAACACAAACAATCCAAACAACACCAAACAGCGCTCACCCCCTCTCAGGGAAAGGAAAAGAAGAAACAGGATAAATAATGTATTACATACACCTATTTGTTATGTATCCCTCAAATTAAACTATGTATATGCATATATACACCTGTAAAGCCAGCTACGCTCGTAATCTGTAACAGACACAGACTAACTATATATATACATGCATCAACTCCACACACCACATTATCAACCACACACATAAGAACAAGACATGTACCTAACTAAATCATCCAATAAATTCCCATAATGTTAACATAAATTTACATACTATATGTCTTTTATACCCCATTTATTTTGTATTCTACGTATCTATGCTCCTTCATTGCTAACATACCTGATTAACTTATCCTCATTCATCTACACTTATCTTCATCTCTCGTAAACTTAAATTGCATCATGTTAACAAAATTGTTTATGTTACTTTCATCACCTTTTCTTTTACTGTAAATTTAAATTTTTAATTTTTATTATGTTTTAAATTTTATTATGTTTTAAATTTTAATATATTAATATACTTGTTTATAATGTTTCCATTCTGCTAAAAACCTGCAATAACAAAATTGTCAACAAATCATAAAAATGCACTTGCAGGAAAAATAAATTGTACAAAATAAAAATAACCATGTAAAAACCCCACGGCTGAAAAGGGACGCCAGCATGCCCTCAAACAGCCCGCCCTCCTCCATCAGAGGAGCGAAAAAAAAAAATAAAAAAAAAAAAAAAAAAAAAAAGAAGCTGCTGGGATGGGCAGTAAAAAAAAAAAGCTGCTGGGACGGGCAGTTTGAGCTGATATCGCGAAGTGTGACCTGTGTTAGTTACTTGAATATTATTTCACACAGATTTAAAGTTGTGAGAAAGTACTTTTCTTGATTTGTGAACAGTCAGTTGTTTTACGAAGACATACTGTACAACTCGGCCTCTTTGCAATGTGTCATGATGGATTTGATCAGCTGTTACGAACGGAAGAATAAATGTTTAAAAACTGGAACCGATCACTTTCACTGTAAACCACACACTTCATGAAGATCCAGGCAATATACGAATATTTCAGTTATGTGGAGAAAACTTTCGTATTAACCTTCTACGTACGATTCTAGATAACATCAGACGACATGCACTTTTGATAAGTCAGTTCTTCTGTCTTCGAAGTTTTGAGAATTACCTTACCGACGAGTAGATAATAATTAAGTCGAAGTGTTAAACAATTCTTTCAGGCAAAGTTAATTAGACTTTGTAAATATTACTGCTGTGCTGTGTTTAATAAATGCAATGTGCAAATAGATTCCAAAAATCGGTTTTTGACTTTCGATTCATAGTGTCGTAAGTTGTACATTCATTTTTCATTATTTGCGATTTATGAATAGTACGTAAGTTGTAGGTAAGATTCTCGAACATGAATATGTCGACAAATTAGGTGATTTCCGATCCGACGGAAGTGTCACTTAAGCGGGCAATATTTCCGCGAGTACTGCCTTTGATTTTTGTGTTAAGCGCAAAACGCGGGTAGTGGTGGCAGCACGATGCTGTCTTCTCTTCACCGCTCTTCTCCCCTTGGCAGCCTAATGCGGGGGGCACGGCTGTTCCCGACAGCCACCGCGCCAATCATCAACTTATCGTGGGCAAACAATACTTGATAACTGACGTTATTTTAAACAACACCTTTCAGCTGCGTACAAATTATTTATTATTCGACTGGTATTGAGGATTATTCCATCATTATTCCGCAAACAGAGATCCTGCGCCACTCAGCTTGCTCTCTGTTCCTCCATGAGATTCACAGCGCAGTGGACAACGGCGCTCAGGCTGATGCCGTGTTCCTTGATTTCAGTAAGGCATTTGAAACCGTCCCACATTGCCGTTTAGTGAAAAAAAAATACGAGCTTACCGGGTATCGGAGCAGACCTGTGATTGCATTCAAGACTTTCTTGCAGATAGAACTCAACATGTCACTCTTAACGGAGCTAAATCGTCATATGTAAATGTAATATCCTGAGTACCACAGGGAAGTGTGATAGGACCGTTGCTGTTCACTATATACACTACTGGCCATTAAAATTGCTACACCAAGAAAAATGCAGATGATAAGCGGGTATTCATTGGACAAATATATTGTACTGGAACTGACATGTGATTACATTTTCACGCAATTTGGGTGCATAGATCCTGAGAAATAAGTACCCAGAACAACCACCTCTCGCCGTCATAACGGCATTGATACGCCTGGGCATTGAGTCAAGCAGAGCTTGGATGGCTTGTACAGGTACAGCTGCCCATGCAGCTTCAACACGATACCACAGTTCATCAACAGTAGTGACTGGCGTATTGTGACGAGCCAGTTGCTCGGCCACCATTGACCAGACGTTTGCAGTTGGCGAGAGATCTGGAGAATGTGCTGGCCACGGCAACAGTCGAACATTTTCTGTATCCAGAAAGGCCCGTACAGGACCTGCAACATGCGGTCGTGCATTATCCTGCTGAAATGTAGGGTTTCGCAGGGATCGAATGAAGAGTAGAGCTACAGGTCGTAACGCATCTAAAATGTAGCTCCACTGTTCAAAGTGCCGTCAATGCGAACAAGAGGTGACGGAGACGTGTTGGTTCAAATGGCTCTGAGCACTATGGGACTTAACATCTATGGTCATCAGTCCCCTAGAACTTAGAACTACTTAAACCTAACTAACCTAAGGACATCACACAACACCCAGCCATCACGAGGCAGAGAAAATACCTGACCCCGCCGGGAATCGAACCCGGGAACCCGGGCGTGGGAAGCGAGAACGCTACCGCACGACCACGAGATGCGGGCGACGGAGACGTGTAACCAATGGCACCCCATACCATCACGCCAGGTGATACGCCAGTATGGCGATGACGAATACACGCCTCCAATGTGCGTTCACCGCGATGACGCCAAATACGTATGCGACCATCACGATGCTGTAAACAGAACCTAGATTCATCCGAAAAAATGACGTTTTGCCATTCGTGCATCCAGGTTCGTCGTTGAGTACACCATCGTAGGCGCTCCTGTCTGCGATGCAGCGTCAAGGGTAACCGCAGCCATGGTCTACGAGTTGATAGTCCATGCTGCTGCAAACGTCGTCGAACTGTTCGTGCAGATGGTTGTTGTCTTGCAAACGTCCCCATCTGTTCACTCAGGGATCGAGACGTGGGTGCACGATCCGTTACAGCCATGCGGATAAGATGCCTGTCATCTCGACTCCTGGTAATACGAGGCCGTTGGGATCCAGCACGGCGTTCCGTATTACCCTCCTCAACCCACTGATTCCATATTCTGCTAACAGTCATTGGATCTCGACCAACGCGAGCAGCAATGTCGCGATACGATGAACCGCAATCGCGATAGGCTACAATCCGGCCTTTATCAAAGTCGGAAACGTAATGGTACACTTTTTTCCTCCTTACACGAGGCATCACAACAACGTTTCGCCATGCAACGCCGGTCAGCTGCTGTTTGTGTATGAGAAATCGGTTAGAAACTTTCCTCACGTCAGCACGCTGTAGGTGTCGCCACCGGCGCCAACCTAGTGTGAATGCTCTGAAAAGCTAATCATTTGCATATCACAGCATCTTCTTCCTGTCGCTTAAATTTCGCGTCTGTAGCACATCATCTTCGTGGTGTAGCAATTTTAATTGCCAGTAGTGTATATAAATGATTTAGTAGAAAGCGTCGGATGCTCTTTAAGGCTATTAGAAGATGATGCAGTTGTTTATACTAAAGTAGCAACGCCAGAAGGTAGTAAGGAATTGCAGAACGACCTGCAGAGAACTGATAAATGGTGCAGACTCTTGCAGTTGACCCTGAACGTAAATAAATGTAACATATTGCGCATATATAGGAAATGAAATCCACCACTGTACAGCTACACTATTGATGACAAACAGCTGGAGACAGCGTCTGCTGTAAAATATCTAGGTGTAACCATCCAGAGCGACCTTAAGTAGAATGACCATATAAAACAGATAGTGGGAAAAGCAGACACAAGACTCAGATTCATCGGAAGAATCTTATGGAAATGTAACTCATGCACGAAGGAAGTGTCTTATAAAGCGCTTGTTCGCCTGATTCTTGAGTACTGTTCATCTATCTGGGATCCCTATCAGGTAGGGCTGATAGAGGAAATAGAGAATATCCAACGAAGAATGGAGCGATTCGACACTGGATCGTTTAGCTGGCGACAGAGCGTTACAGAGATGCTAAACAAAGTCCACTGGCAAACGTTACAAGAGAGACGTTCTGCATCACGGAGGCATTTACTATTGAAATTTCGGGACAGCACTTTTCAGGAGAAGTCAAACAACATAATACTTGCCCCCACATATATCTCGCATATTGACCACGAGGAGAAAATTCGAGAAATTAGAGCCAGTATAGTGGCTTACCGACAATTACTCTTCCCACGCACTATTCGCGAGTGGAACAGGATTGGAGGGATCAGATAGTGGTACCGAAAATACCCTCCACCACACACCTTTAGGTGGCTTGCGGAGTATGATGTAGATGTAGATTAGGAACCTTTCACTTACATCTAAGTTTACATCACGTTAACGTCTGGCGGCAGTTGGCGTTACTTCATCAGGGGGGGAAATCATGTAAATACATGGTAACTGCCGGCCTGTGTGGCCGAACGGTTCTAGGCGCTTCAGTCTGGAACCGCGCGACTGCTACGGTCGCAGGTTCGAATCCTGCCTCGGGTAAGGATGTGTGTGATGTCATTAGGTTAGTTAGGTTTAAATAGTTCCAAGTTCTAGGGGACTGATGACCTCAGATGTTAAGACACATAGTGCTCAGAGCCATTTGAACCATTTTGCACTTCGGAAGATTACTTTCATGAGCATGATACTAGTTACAAAACATAAACACTCTTCACACTTGAGTAACACAAAGACGGCTTAACCAGGCACTTTGATAGACTGATGAATCGCCTTCAACGGTGTCACATGTTCTTCTTAGTCCAAGAGACACTCGGGGGAATTTTAAATGCTTTGATTAAGGAAAGTGGAGTATAGCCTAGTGATAAGGAACTGTTCAGCACTTAAATTCCAAGTATTTTCGAAATCTAGAAAACGAAAATTTTATTCATCACCGGGATTTCACGTTATTTTAGTGCTCGGCGGGTGTATGAAAACCGGATTGTTCAGGCTAATGTAGGTGCACTGATTGCTGGCGTTACAAACTTATGTTGTATAAGAACTCCTAGATTGGCTCAAAGAAACATTACTGAACAATGGGAACGTCAGCTGTGTGGTTTAAAAACTTGTAGCTCTCTGTTGCAAACTGTTTCAGTCTTTTTGCATCAGAACATGTGTTAATCAGTTTTAAACTATCATTTTTATAAGTTTCTTTATCTGTGCTAATCGACTTTGGGGTGCCACAGAAATTTTCCCAAGAGATTCTGAAATTGCCAGTTTTAATGTTCCATGAGCCTGAAAACGTGTCGAGCCCCAACAACTAAATTTGGCAATAAGTACAAAAAACTTTCTGTTTCTCGACCGACTGATGCTTATCCTCTAAGTATTTTAAGGTGAATAACTCTTATAGCTAAACGATTAGCATATTTCAATTTTATATGTGACATTCATATTTTCATATTTTTTGGTTCATGATCTGAAACTATTTCCTCTCATAATTAAATCCACTGTATTCAAAGAGCTATGACATGATGTTCGAAAATATTTACAACAAATATTCATATTCACATAATTTCGCCCTGAAACTGAAAATTAGGTATCAGAACGATTGAGACTTGAAATAAAACTAACACTAATAGTATTAGTTAACATCGCGTCCCTCAAATCACATGACGTCGATTTCATCGTGCTCCCAGCTCTAGCAAGAGATACAAATTAATTTTCCGTGTCGCTGTTAAGTTGCGCAGCTGTTATAAACATATCCTGTGCCCCAATATCCTGAACAGAGGCCTTAAATTCAGACGTGAACTTCTCAAACTTACGTCACAACGTATCTCCCTACCTCTGTCTAGCTACACACACACACACACACACACACACACACACACACACACACACACTCACACACACGCACACACTACCTCTTTTGTATTCTTTTCTGACACGTCTGGCTATGCAAATGACCCAGAGCTAAACACGTATTCTTCCTAAAACACCTTCGCGCGTTGCTTGATATGGAACATCGCCCTGATACAGAGCACAGACACGTGATATTACTGTCCTAACATACCTAGTGATACGTAGAAAACAGGTGCCTATTGTTAGTCTCTCATGCATGACGAAGTTTTCAGTGTTCAGTTCTACTTTTGGTTAGTTGGTATGTCACCATGCTCCTTGCACAACAAAACTGTAAACCAGGTTTTTGATATTATCGTAATTCGTGGCAGTGTGCCTCGATTTAAGCTCTAGAAGGAAGAAAGATTACAGGTTAACGACAACCGACAACGTGGTGCTCATTGGAGAAGAAACACAGGTCGGATTGGCGATGTTTGGGTAATCGACTATGCCCTTTCATAAGAGCCATTGCGGCTTTGGAGTTAAGGTAAATCAAGGCTCACATTCAGTTTATAATACAAAATGAGTTACCAGTCAATTAAATTTGTTTGGTAATTTACAAAACAGATACACTCCACAATATTTAGCAATACAATGTGATCCAGCATTTGTCTGCAGATTGGTGGTAGAATCCATGGTTGTCGAGCGTGCCTAATTTGTTTATGATTGGGCTCATTGTTGTAACTAGTAGATACGTTATTTCGAAAATATAATAAGAGTAGTCCCAAACATTTGGTGAAGTCCGGAACAGTACTGTGTGACAGCGTTATATTGTAAATCGCCTGTGATAGTTGCAGACAAGGAATCTACTAATTTTCGGTACATGGCAGATGCAGCAACATAGAACCTAACTTAAGATACTCAAAGGTATTCTGGTCTCCTGAAGATGGGATTAGGGTTCAAATGGCTCTGAGCACTATGGGACTCAACATCTTAGGTCATAAGTCCCCTAGAACTTAGAACTACTGAAACCTAACTAACTTAAGGACATCACACACACCCATGCCCGAGGCAGGATTCGAACCTGCGACCGTAGCAGTCCCGCGGGTCCGGACTGCAGCGCCAGAACCGCACGGCCACCGCGGCCGGCTGGGATTAGGGACGAAGATGTTGTAAGATATGAAAATATAAAGCGACACACAAGAAATCTGCTGCTTAAGGTGTCGAGATATCATTCTAACTAACCGTATTCCGCAGGTACACTCAAATTCTCCTTCTCAGAACACTATGCAACAATCTGTAATGCTATTTGGTTGTCTTTCAGAGTAAGTATTTGGCTCAAAATAACAGTTATTGATTTAGAATGTCGAACGGTGATGACGCGAAAAGCATAACAAACGTACGACGGTCATTCGAAGAGTGAATTGCGACACGCAAACATAAAAACCTCGCATGTGTTACATCATCAATGGTGCTTTCGTACACGTAAGTATCTTCGAGTGCTTGAATACAGAAATGTTTCCATTGTTGGAAAGTCACACACTTACCGTAGCGTGGGATCGCTTTTTGTATTGCCTCTTCAGCCAAATTTAATGCTTGTTACGACAACGATTTTATGCCGCATTGCTCGTAAAATGTCTGTAAACGCGCAATTTTTGTCGCTGTGAAGCGTTTGTTCCCTCCACTCTCTGCACGAAACATTTCCAGGATGCCCGTCAGTTTTCCTATTCATCACAGACTTGGTCACATATTGAACTGAATATGTGATTGCCTGAATAGAAGCTACAAATAATTCATTCACATGCCGCCCCTTTGCTGTAAGTGTCACCAATTTTCGACGAACGTCTGATGCGCTGTATACTTTGACCCAGCTCCCGAAACCCCCACGTATACGTAAGACGTGTAACACACAGAACACAGAATTCATACTATCGGTCTTCCACTGAAGGTAGCATCAGATGTTGGCCTGCCTTCCAATTTTAATTAGTTACCATGTTAAAAAAAAAATGGTTCAAATGGCTCTGAGCACTATGTGACTTAACATCTGAGGTCATCAGCACTATGGGACTTAACATCTATGGGACTTAACATCTTAGGTCATCAGTCCCCTAGAACTTAGAACTACTTAAACCTAACTAACCTAAGGACATCACACACATCCATGCCCGAAGCAGGATTCGAACCTGCGACCGTAGCGGTCGCGCGGTTCCAGACTGAAGCGTCTAGAACCGCTCGGCCACCCGCGGTCGGCCGAAGTGCATAAATTAGGAAAAGTATCAACTGGCATAAAGAGAGCAAACCTTAGTAAATAGGTTCGGCTATTCAGGGTCATCATACGGTGTGTACGTGTATGTGTGTGTGTGTGTGTGTGTGTGTGTGTGTGTGAGAGAGAGAGAGAGAGAGAGAGAGAGAGAGAGAGAGAGTGAGTGAGTGAGTGGGTGTCTCCTGCGTGTTTGTCAGTTTTCCGTCAGCTGTAGTCATGCTTGTGTTGCTCATTTGCACTTACGGAACAAATTTTGTCTTCTCGTAACTGTATCTGTTTTACACTGTTTACGGAAAACACAAGTACCATTTTTACCAAAAGTTTGGCAACTATATACGGTACTCTTTCTAGCAAGAAATCCGATTCCTAAACAAGACTTTTAAAAGAATACTATAATATTATTTGGAACAGGTACAATATGTGCTCATTGCTAAAAGTATTTTTTATCAAACAACAACGCTCAAGAAGTGATGTACAAAATCGCACTTCGTTACCGGCCATCTGTACAGGCTGTGCGTCGCACGTTTAAACGATACGCGCCAACTATGAATAATCTCTGCGATGCGCCACACTGGTTAAGGCACTCCACTCGTATTTGCGGAAGCGACGTTGGAGTCCAGTTTTCTCCTGGTTTACTTGATGTCGGTACAGTTTCATGACAACAAAAGGACCGATTACTATCTCTATCTTGTTGCACTACCTCTGTAGAAGTCTTCCAACTTTTCTTTGTTCCTTTCTTTGAACTATAATTAGTTCTTCCTTGAGTATTTCGTATGATATCCATGAACCATGGACCTTGCCGTTGGTGGGGAGGCTTGCGTGCCTCAGCGATACAGATAGCCGTACCGTAGGTGCAACCACAACGGAGGGGTATCTGTTGAGAGGCCAGACAAACGTGTGGTTCCTGAAGAGGGGCAGCAGCCTTTTCAGTAGTTGCAAGGGCAACAGTCTGGATGATTGACTGATCTGGCCTTGTAACAATAACCAAAACGGCCTTGCTGTGCTGGTACTGCGAACGGCTGAAAGCAAGGGGAAACTACAGCCGTAATTTTTCCCGAGGGCACGCAGCTTTACTATATGATTACATGATGATGGCGTCCTCTTGGGTAAAATATTCCGGAGGTAAAATAGTCCCCCATTCGGATCTCCGGGCGGGGACTACTCAAGAGGATGTCGTTATCAGGAGAAAGAAAACTGGCGTTCTACGGATCGGAGCGTGGAATGTCAGATCCCTTAATCGGGCAGGTAGGTTAGAAAAATTAAAAAGGGAAATGGATAGGTTGAAGTTAGATATAGTGGGAATTAGTGAAGTTCGGTGGCAGGAGGAACAAGACTTCTGGTCAGGTGACTACAGGGTTATAAACACAAAATCAAATAGGGGTAATGCAGGAGTAGGTTTAATAATGAATAGGAAAATAGGAATGCGGGTAAGCTACTACAAACAGCATAGTGAACGCATTATTGTGGCCAAGATAGACACGAAGCCCACACCTACTACAGTAGTACAAGTTTATATGCCAACTAGCTCTGCAGATGACGAAGAAATTGAAGAAATGTATGACGCGATAAAAGAAATTATTCAGGTAGTGAAGGGAGACGAAAATTTAATAGTCATGGGTGACTGGAATTCGTCAGTGGGAAAAGGGAGAGAAGGAAACATAGTAGGTGAATATGGATTGGGGGACAGAAATGAAAGAGGAAGCCGCCTGGTAGAATTTTGCACAGAGCACAACATAATCATAGCTAACACTTGGTTTAAGAATCATGAAAGAAGGCTGTATACATGGAAGAATCCTGGAGATACTAAAAGGTATCAGATAGATTATATAATGGTAAGACAGAGATTTAGGAACCAGGTTTTAAATTGTAAGACATTTCCAGGGGCAGATGTGGACTCTGACCACAATCTATTGGTTATGACCTGTAGATTAAAACTGAAGAAACGGCAAAAAGGTGGGAATTTAAGGAGATGGGACCTGGATAAACTAAAAGAACCAGAGGTTGTACAGAGATTCAGGGAGAGCATAAGGGAGCAATTGACAGGAATGGGGGAAAGAAATACAGTAGAAGAAGAATGGGTAGCTTTGAGGGATGAAGTAGTGAAGGCAGCAGAGGATCAAGTAGGAAAAAAGACGAGGGCTAGTAGAAATCCTTGGGTAACAGAAGAAATACTGAATTTAATTGATGAAAGGAGAAAATATAAAAATGCAGTAAGTGAAACAGGCAAAAAGGAATACAAACGTCTCAAAAATGAGATCGACAGGAAGTGCAAAATGGCTAAGCAGGGATGGCTAGAGGACAAATGTAAGGATGTAGAGGCCTATCTCACTAGGGGTAAGATAGATACCGCCTACAGGAAAATTAAAGAGACCTTTGGAGATAAGAGAACGACTTGTATGAATATCAAGAGCTCAGATGGAAACCCAGTTCTAAGCAAAGAAGGGAAAGCAGAAAGGTGGAAGGAGTATATAGAGGGTCTATACAAGGGCGATGTATTTGAGGACAATATTATGGAAATGGAAGAGGATGTAGATGAAGGTGAAATGGGAGATATGATGCTGCGTGAAGAGTTTGACAGAGCACTGAAAGACCTGAGTCGAAACAAGGCCCCCGGAGTAGACAATATTCCATTGGAACTACTGACGGCCGTGGGAGAGCCAGTCCTGACAAAACTCTACCATCTGGTGAGCAAGATGTATGAAACAAGCGAAATACCCTCAGACTTCAAGAAGAATATAATAATTCCAATCCCAAAGAAAGCAGGTGTTGACAGATGTGAAAATTACCGAACTATCAGCTTAATAAGTCACAGCTGCAAAATACTAACACGAATTCTTTACAGACGAATGGAAAAACTAGTAGAAGCCAACCTCGGGGAAGATCAGTTTGAATTCCGTAGAAACACTGGAACACGTGAGGCAATACTGACCTTACGACTTATCTTAGAAGAAAGATTAAGGAATGGCAAACCTACGTTTCTAGCATTTGTAGACTTAGAGAAAGCTTTTGACAATGTTGACTGGAATACTCTCTTTAAAATTCTGAAGGTGGCAGGGGTAAAATAGAGGGAGCGAAAGGCTATTTACAATTTGTACAGAAACCAGATGGCAGTTATAAGAGTCGAGGGGTATGAAAGGGAAGCAGTGGTTGGGAAGGGAGTAAGACAGGGTTGTAGCCTCTCCCCGTTGTTATTCAATCTGTATATTGAGCAAGCAGTAAAGGAAACAAAAGAAAAATTAGGAGTAGGTATTAAAATTCATGCAGAAGAAATAAAAACTTTGAGGTTCGCCGATGACATTGTAATTCTGTCAGAGACAGCAAAGGACTTGGAAGAGCAGTTGAATGGAATGGACAGTGTCTTGAAAGGAGGATATAAGATGAACATCAACAAAAGCAAAACAAGGATAATGGAATGTAGTCTAATTAAGTCGGGTGATGCTGAGGGAATTAGATTAGGAAATGAGGCACTTAAAGTAGTTAAGGAGTTTTGCTATTTGGGGAGCAAAATAACTGATGATGGTCGAAGTAGAGAGGATATAAAATGTAGGCTGGCAATGGCAAGGAAAGCGTTTCTGAAGAAGAGAAATTTGTTAACATCCAGTATTGATTTAAGTGTCAGGAAGTCATTTCTGAATGTATTCGTATGGAGTGTAGCCATGTATGGAAGTGAAACATGGACGATAAATAGTTTGGACAAGAATAGAATAGAAGCTTTCGAAATGTGGTGCTACAGAAGAATGCTGAAGATTAGACGGGTAGATCACATAACTAATGAGGAAGTACTGAATAGGATTGGGGAGAAGAGAAGTTTGTGGCACAACTTGACCAGAAGAAGGGATCGGTTGGTAGGACATGTTCTGAGGCATCAAGGGATCACTAGTAGAAGCCACCCTCGGGGAAGATCAGTTTGGATTCCGAAAAACGGGAACTGATGAACGTTGGAAGATGTACTCCAACTATACCGTGAAAGCATGCTTTCAGATTTTCAAGGACTGTCATCAACTGAAGAATCTAGGAAAATACTGCAAGCCCCTACTGTAGTGGGACGAAATTGAAGCGTCAACCATGCACCAGTCAGCCCAGTTTGCAGATGAATATAAGTTTAATTTAGTTTTGTTTATGTATTTTTGTAATATTTGTAATGGTTGTGAAGTGTCTAAAGTTTTGTATTTTTTTTTAATGTTTCATGTACGGAGAGGGCGGCGCAACGAACGGAGACAGCATCTTCGTTGCCGGGACCGGAGAGAAAATTGCTGGCCACTATACGTCGCGTGTCGACAGCCAAAGAGCGACAGAAGATTCTGAAACCGATTTGTTGCGTCGTGCTTCTAAAAATTGAAAATGAATAATTTGTAATGTTTTGTACAACAATGACGTCGTAGAGAGTTTAATCTTATTGATACTGTTAGTTTTGTCTTGTCAAGGCTCAGGTTCACGTCTATATGTAGGAAGATAATAAACTAGTGGATGCTATTAAAGTTGAAATACGTGTTCCGAGGATTTATTTATGAAGAATTATGTGAATGAATTAATAATATATTTGACAAGATGATTGAATTTTGACAGCGTTCATCGCGACTTTGAATCTCAAAAAGTTTATTCAATGTGGTTCTATTATCGATTAAATCTGATAACGTGTATCAATATAAATTCTGAGGAGAAACAAACGACGTCTAAAATTGAAAAAGTTTACGCAAACCAATTGGCCCGAGTGACGTAATTCTGTGCATACGACTCAAATGATGTTTTACAGTTTCGTTCAAGAACCATTCTGAGGCAATTTAAAAAGAATATAAATAATTTTGAAGTGGGTTGTAACTGACGTAGGTGACGAAGTCTGCACATGGTCATATGTCAAAAGAAAATCAATTAAACAAATCTATACGTCGTTACACTGCACTATGTATAGCTCCTGAAGGGGTCGCGAAGACAACATTAGACTAATTACAGAGTACACTGAGCGTTTTAAGCAATGATTGGAGTACAATGACAAGTACCCTCTACCATGCACCTCACTAGAGTGTTATATGGACGTAAATGTAGATCTAAATCGACAGTACCAAACGTCCTTATGTGCTACAGGAATTGCCCAGAGACTAAGTTCCGATCGCTCGTGGAATGGAAACCACAGTGAAAATCAAAAATGTTTTAGTTACAACTGTTAGCTACACCTTCCAGCTACTTCTCTACACAGTCGCCACTCCTACTTAGACATTTGCCGAAGCACTGCATCAACTTTCCAGTACCCTCGTCATAGAAAGCAGCCGTCTGCGCGTTCCACCACTTATCCACACTGGTCTGGAACTCGTAGTCTGTGCCAAAGTGTTGTCTTCAAAGCCAGTGGTTCATGCGAGCAGAGATGAAAATCAAAGGGAGCATAGGTGATCAAACATCTCCCATTGAAAACGCTGCAGGAGTGTCTTCATTGCCTTGCAGTGTGCGGCCGAGAACTGTCATGAAGAAGGGAATGCATGGCAGTTATGTTGCGTGGGCTGCATGACATCAGGCGAAGTCTCTCAGCAGGCCCTCATAGGCACTAGTTTCTAGGCATCTACATGCTCATTGTGGTTGCAGAACTGAAAGGAGCGACGTGACACGATCGGCAGGCATACTAGAGACACTGCTCCACACATATGTGCAAAGCTTCAGTGGACTTTTACTGTGGTTTCCGCAACGCGACCGATGGGAATTTACTTTCTGGCCACCCCTCGTAAAAGCTGTGAATATGATTGGAGTTAATCGAGATTGTGGCTAAATACCAATAAATAAATAGCTTCTGTAGCCAAGATCACTACCACATGGTAGTGGGTTGCTATTAGATTTTGCAGTATTCGAATACCGGTGTTTGACTGCAAAGGGGAGCCTACTCTCCTGGTCATCAGAGTTTGCACCAACGTCTTGGTTTAAATCAAATGCTAACTAAAAGCTGCAATTATAACATGTATTTTGATCAGTGAAGCACATCGAGCGAGATTGTGGCACAGTGAACACCCAGGACTCGCTGTAGGAAGGAGCAGGTTCAAATCTCGGGATAGCAATCCTGGTTTAGATTTATCCTGATTTCTGTGCTCCATATGTAGCATATACCGAGGTGGTTCCTTTAGAGAAAGAAAGCCGATTTCCTTTTTCTATTTAAGTTTGAAGTCTGTCTCTAATGACCTCGTCGCCGATTTAAACTGTACTCTAATTTCGTTATTTACTGAAAGGCTATGCGTACAGTCCCCGTCTGTTTTAAAGGTTTATTTAAAGATTGCACCTCATTATGAATTAATGTTTCTCTTATTAAACCCTTGTTAATAAAGGAACCGCGATAAGTAGGATACGTTTAGTGAATTGATTGTCATTTCAAGTGTTTGAGGTTTTACGTTTGTACATTAGTTAGAAAATTCTAGATATAGTTATCCAATTACAGGCATATTAGTATTTATTCACAGAACTCTAGACTTATCGTTGTTTAGGGTTACACTCTGACACGCCATCGTTACAGAACTGTGTATTTAACAGAAACAACTTGAAATACACAAAACTGTATCTCCACCTAGGTCAACAATGACAACATATCATGTTTAAAAAGGGGTCAGATAATTTTTCATTTGAAGTGTAACATTACACATGGAATTCATTTAATTTTTTTATTCAGTACAATCATCATCTTTCTAGTCACGAGTTTATAAAGTAATATGACCCAGTCGATAGTGCTAGCAACCATCTTCAGATCATAAAAAGTCGTTACAGAGTGTAACAAGTCACATGTTGTACAATCAAGTACTGAGTCATCAGAACTTTTCAATGACTCAGTAATCGATTGTACAATATGTGACGAGTTACACCCTGTAATGATATCTTATGATCTGAAGATGATTGCTAGCACGATCAAAACCGGTCGTATTATATTGTTAACTTCCGATCAATACAAATAAAGGCAATTTTGAAAATTAAGCTTGCTTTTCCACGTTCTTGACCACGTCAACCCTTATATATTTTTGAATCACTTTGTAACTTTTCCTTGAGAGGGAAAACGTTTTAGTTTTTCGTTGTAGACGAACACCTCTTCCAGTCAATACATGGAGTTAGTTCGTTTTCATCGTACCTCTCGGGATAAAAATATTTTTTGTATACGGATAAGCGTGACGATGCAATGTATGCAGGTATTTTTGTTTTGTTATTTCTCTGTTCACTGAGCGATTTTCCCAGCTGAAATTGCACGAACAACCGGAAACGGAAACCTGCGCACGCATACAACGAACGAGTATAAAGTTATAAGCGAAAATTGTGCCGATATCTCTGACGTTGGACCCGTTCTGCTACAAGCTCATTGCTCTCCTATTTTGTGAGGAGGTACCATGTCCATTGTCCATTAAACATGGTCTCTGCATACCTTAACAGCTAAGAGCACTTGTTCATCTTGCTACTGCGAAATAGCTCTGTTCTACTGAATAAGTACCCACATCTCTTAAAGTATGTATTTTAGAGTCCATATGTACGGGATCTTTTTTCTTCTTTTAGTATGTACTATCTTCTCCCAATTTATGGAAAGCAAAGGGCAGACAGTAGAAGAGATCCACTGTAAGAGATTTCAGAACGTTTTTCGCTTATAACTTTCGACTTGGTCGTTTCCTGATTAGGGTTCTCTTTTTCTCAAAGGTTCGATAATATGGGGTATCAAGTAAATTTGTGAGTGGATTGAGGACTTTTTGATAGGGAAAACGCAACGTGTCTCGGATTGAGAGTCATGATCAAATGTAGAAGTAACTTCGGTATGTCCCAGGGAAAAGCTTTGGTACCTTTGCTGTTCATGTTGTGTACTAATGACCTAGGGGACAATATTAATAGTAACCTCCGACTTTTTGCAGATGATGCCGTTATCTATGATGACGTTTTGTCTGAAAGAAGGTGCATAAATATTCAGTCACATCTTGATCTGACTTCAAAGTGGCGCATAGATTGGCAACTTGCTTTAAATGGTCAGAAACGTAAAACTGTGCACTTAACAAAACGAAAAAGCTAGTATCCTATGACTACAATATATCAATGAGTCACTGTTGGAATCGACCAGTTCATACAAATACTTGGGTGTAACACTTTGTATGAATATGAAATAGAATGATCACAGGCTCAGTTGTGGGTAAAGCAGGTGGTAGAATTCGGTTCGTTGGTAGAATACTGCGGAAGATCTACAAAGGCAGTCTACAAAAGAAATTGCTAACAAATCACTCGTACAATCCTTTGTGGAATATTGCTCAAGTGTGTGGCACCCATACCAAACAGGACTAACAGATGATACTGAACACATAAAGAGAAGGACAGCACAAATGGTCACAGGTTTGTTTGACGCATGGGAGAGTGTTGCCGAGATGCTGAAGAAACTGAACTGGCAGACTGTTGAAGGCAGGCGTAAACTAACCCGAGAAGGTCTGCTAACAAAGCTCCAAGAACCAGCTTTAAATGGTGACTCCAGGAATATACTACAACCTCCTACGTGGCGCTTCCGTAGGAATCGTGAAGACAAGATCACAAAAATCACAGTACGCGCAGAGACATTCACACAATCGTTCTTCCGTCGCGCCATGCGTGAATGGAACGGGAAGAAGTCCTAATAAGTGGTACATTGAAACGTACCCTCTGGTTTGCAGAGTATAGATGTAAATGTGGATGTAGAAATTGGTACATTTACTCTTCTGCTTTAACCCTGAAATTATGTCACATCACCAAGGAATCACCCAGTATAGCGCAAGTAAACGAACTTCGCCTAAAGCCATATTCCCAAAGGCGTTGTGGATCAGGGAGTGAATTACTATTAAAATTTCGAGAGAGTACGTTTGTAAAAGAGTCAGTATATTTATTGCTAACTCCTACGTATATTTCGCGAAAAGACCGTGAACCGGCGCAAAACTATAGGCCTATATCTCTAACATCGATCTGTTGTAGAATTTTAAAACATATTTTTTGCTCGCGTATCATGTCATTTCTGGAAACCCAGAATCTACTCTGTAGGAATCAACATGGATTCAGGAATCAGCGATCGTGTGAGACCCAACTCGCTTTATTTGTTATTGAGACCCAGAAAATACTAGATACAGGCTCCTAGGCAGATGCCGTTTTCATTGACTTCCGGAAGGCGTTCGATACAGTTCCACACTGCCGCCTGATAAACAAAGTAAGAGACCAGCTGTGTGGCTGGATTGAAGACTTTTTAGCAAACAGAACACAGCATGTTGTTCTCAATGGAGAGACGTCTACAGACGTTAAAGTAACCTCTGGCGTGCCACAGGGGAGTGTTGTGGGACCATTGCTTTTCACAATATATATAAATGACCTAGTAGATAGTGTCGGAAGTTCCATGCGGCTTTTCGCAGATGATGCTGTAGTATACAGAGAAGTAGCAGCATTAGAAAATTGCAGCGAAATGCAGGAAGATCTGCAGCGGATAGGCACTTGGTGCAAGGAGTGGCAACTGACCCTTAACATAGACAAATGAAATGTATTGCGGATACATAGAAAGAAGGATCCTTTATTGTATGATTATATGATAGCGGAACAAACACTGGTAGCAGTTACGTCTGTAAAATATCTGGGAGTATGCGTGCGGAACGATTTGAAGTGGAATGATCATATAAAATTAATTGTTGGTAAGACGGGTACCAGGTTGAGATTCATTGGGAGAGTCCTTAGAAAATGTAGTCCATCAACAAAGGAAGTGGCTTACAAAACACTCGTTCGACCTATACTTGAGTATTGCTCATCAGTGTGGGATCCGTACCAAAATCAAATGGCTCTGAGCACTATGGGACTTAACATCTGAGGTCATCAGTCCCCTAGAACTTAGAACTACTTAAACCTAACTAACCTAAGGACATCACACACATGCATGCCCGAGGCAGGATTCGAGCCTGCGACCGTAGCGGTCGCGCGGTTCCAGACTGAAGCGCCTAGAACCGACGATCCGTACCAGGTCGGTCTGACAGAGGAGATAGAGAAGATCCAAAGAAGAGCGGCGCGTTTCGTCACAGGGTTATTTGGTAAGCGTGATAGCGTTACGGAGATGTTTAGCAAACTCAAGTGGCAGACTCTGCAAGAGAGGCGCTCTGCATCGCGGTGTAGCTTGCTGTCAAGGTTTCGAGAGGGTGCGTTTATGGATGAGGTATCGAATATATTGCTTCCCCCATACTTATACCTCCCGAGGAGATCACGAATGTAAAATTAGAGAGATTCGAGCGCGCACGGAGGCTTTCCGGCAGTCGTTCTTCCCGCGAACCATACGCGACTGGAAAAGGAAAGTGTTACACCCAAGTATTTGTATGAGCTGGTCGATTCCAACTGTGACTCATTGATATATTGTAGCCATTGGATACTACACTTACTCGTTTTGTGAAGTGCACAGTTTTACATTACTGACCATTTAAAGCAAGTTGCCAATCTATGCGCCACTTTGAAGTCATATCAAGATGTGACTGCATATTTAAGGACCTTCCTTCAGACTAAACTTCATCACAGAAAACGGTAGCATCTGCAAAAAGTCTGTGGTTAATATTAATATTGTCCTCTAGGTCATTAATACACACCGTGAACAGCAAGGGTCCCAAAGCATTTCCCTGAAGTTACTTCTACATCTGACAATGACGCTCCACTCGAGACACGCTGCGTTCTCCCTATCAAAAAGTCCTCAATCCACTCACAAATTTACCCATATTATCGAACTTTTGACAAAAGGAGAACCCTGATCCGGAAACGACCAAGTCGAAAGTTGTAAGCGAAAAACGTTCTGAAACCTCTGACAGTGGATCTCTTCTACTGCATGCCCTTTGCTTTCCATAAATTGGAAGAAGATACTACGTACTAAAACAAGAAAAAAGATCAGTACATACGGGCTCTAAAATACGTACTTTAAGAGCTGTGGGCACTTGTTCAGTAGAATAGAGGTAATGACATTGGCACGTAAAGTGCCTTCCGCCACACACCGTTGGGTGGCTTGCGGAGTATAAAGGTAGATGTAGATGTAGAACTCAAGGGTTAGAGAGATTCTAGCTCCCACATAGGCCTATCAAGAACAAGAAACGGGGAAGTTACGTTGGTAATCAAAATACCCTCAGCCAAACGTTTAAAGGTGCATTGCGAATTGTAGACTTGGCAGCAGCAGTACTAGAAGCGCTTCGTGAGTAAATAAGTGACTAACTATTATGTTTGTTGTGCTTCAGTGATACCCAAAAATTAAGGCATATCCAAGCGACGGGTGGCACGAACACGATAGTGCAATAACACGGTGAGTGCGGGCGGCAGGAGATACTTGCGCGGCCGTGCGGATGTCGTGTGTGAGCGGCGAGGCGTCGCGCGGCGTTTAGCGCTCTGGCGTGGCAGCCACCCGGGCCAGCGAAAGCGGCCTTGCGCAACACTGTACGTTGCTGTGGGCGGACCAACCCGCTTCCGCAGCGCAACGCGGCAGAGCGAACCGGAACGCGGCCTGCGGACGCCGGCTGAAACAATGCGCTGCAGCTAGCGACACGCGATCCTCCCGTCACGAGCCGGTCATCTCGATTTAGGGGCCCTTCAGGCGTAGCTGCTTAGCAGTGCTGCCGAAAGCAAGATGTGTCAGAGGCTTTGGGACGAACACTTTGCTACACTACTGGCCATTAAAATTGCTACACCGAGAAGAAATGCAGATGATAAACGGGTATTCATTGGACAAATATATTATACTAGAACCGACATTTTCACGCAATTTGGGTGCATAATTCCTGAGAAATCAGTACCCAGAACAACCACCTCTGGCCGTAATAACGGCCTTGATACGCCTGGGCATTGAGTCAAACAGAGCTTGGATGGCGTGCACAGGTACAGCTGCCCATGCAGCTTCAACACGTTATCACAGTAGTGACTGGCGTATTGTGACGAGCCAGTTGCTCGGCCACCATTGAACAGACGTTTTCAATTGGTGAGAGCTCTGAAGAATGTGCTGGCAAGGGCAGCAGTCGAACATTTTCTGTATCCGGAAAGTCCCGTACAGGACCTGCAACATGCGGTCGTGCATTATCCTGCTGAAATGTAGGCTTTCGCAGGGATCGAATGAAGGGTAGAGCAACGGGTCGTAACACATACGAAATATAACGTCCACTGTTCAAAGTGCCGTCAATGCGAACAAGAGACGTGTAACCAATGGCACCCCATACCATCACGCCTGGTGATACGCCAGTATGGCGATGACGAATACGCGCTTCCAATGCGCGTTCACCGCGATCTCGCCAAACACGGATGCGGCCAGCATGATGCTGTAAACAGAACCTGGATTCATCCGAAAAAATGACGTTTTGCCATTCGTGCACCCAAGTTCGTCGTTGAGTACATCATCGCAGGCGCTACTGTCTGTGATGCAGCGTCAAGGGTAACCGCAGCAGTGGTCTCCGAGCTGATAGTCCATGCCGCTGCAAACGTCGTCGAACTGTTCGTGCAGTTGTTTGTTGTCTTGCAAACGTCCACATCTGTTGACTCAGGGATCGAGAAGTGGCTGCGCGATCCGTTACAGCCACGTGTATAAGATGCCTGTTATCTCGACTGCTAGTGATACGAGGCCGTTGGGATCCAGCACGGCGTTCCGTATTACCCTCCAGAACCCACCGGTACCACATTCCGCTAACAGTCATTGGATCTCGACCAATGCGAGCAGCACTGTCGCGATACGATAAACCGCAATCGCGATAGGCTACAATGCGACCTTTATCCAAGTCGGAAACGTGATGGTACGCATTTCCTTCTTACACGAGGCATCACAACAATGTTTCACCAGGCAACGCCAGCCACTGCTGTTTGCGTATGTGAAATCGATTGGAAACTTTTGTCATGTCAGCACGTTGTAGGTGTCGCCACCGGCGCCAACCTTGTGTGAATGCTCTGAAAAGCTAATTATTTGCATATCACAGCATCTTCTTCCTGTCGGTTAAATATCGCGTCTGTAGCACGTCATCTTCGTGGTGTAGCAATTTTAATGTAGTGCTATTTCGTAATGCCCAACTGCATTGGATGAGCTTGACCTCATAACTGTTTAGTGTGCTGTTTATTAGTCGCGGGAAAATTTTTGTGAATAGCTGTGGGAGTAGCGTTATTTTCCAAATAAATTAACTTTCACACAAGATGAACTGTGTGAAGTATGGGGAATGTGGGATTAATTTCTCGAATCAGTGAGCATTTGAATCTCACTCAAAACTTAAGCACAAAGCGAAAATAGAGTACAGTTGTGGTGTTAGCAAGTGCTTCACGGAAAAGAAGGTACATGAAAATAGTGATGAAAAAACGAGGTAATTGGATGTAATTTGTCCACTGTGTAATTACAAACATCGTGCGCAGGTGTTTCTTAAAGATATGTAGGTGTCTCTTAAAGATCTCATGGCCAGTCATCAGTCCCGCCATGAGTTTAATCTGTCTCCTGTGTAATCCCAAGAATACAGAACTTCTCTTGAAACATAGCTTCGGCATCATTAGCTTGCCATGTTTCTGTTTTTTGGTTCTTAGTCCATTATTCAGCGTGCTGCCTCCTAATCCAGCTATCTAGTTTTGTTGTTACCATCGCCTTAGTGACGGTTAAAACAGGTTCTGGTGTAACAAATGGAGTCATCGTACTTGTCCTGGCCAGCCTGACAACTTGCTCAATGCCATTAATTCCTGAGTTAGTAGGGACCCACAGCAGGTTTGCTCCCCCTTAGCCTCACAGGGGCCTCATGGCATTCTGCAACGATCTTTGATCTCATTGTGGGCGCTGATAGAGATTTCAGAGCTGCTTGGCTGTCTGAATGAATCTAGACGCCACCTACGCAAATACTCCTCCGTGCTCTGACAGCTGATATTTACGCCTGGAAGATCGTGGTCAGCATCCCTGCTCTCTCTGGACTAGGCTGGACCTCGTTTACCCCAGCCACAGGACCTTCGTATGTTTGCGATCCATCGCTAAACAGACTATGTTGTAGTTCATTCTTCCACTGCCTCTTCTTCCAGTTATTATCTTGAAAGGTTTACTGAATCAGTCGGAAGCTACTGTATAGTCAGCTGACATTTCCTCGACCATTCCTATATTTACCACATTCACTGCACTGTATCGGAATCTCGATTTCCTAAAGGTTTCCAGTTATTTCCAGTGTTTAACCTGTATGCACCTGCTGCTGCCTCTATTGTAACCCAAAGGTACAGTGGGAAAGTGTCCAGCATGGTGTCCATTTCTACACCTACATCTACATGATTACTCTGCTTGGCAGAGGGTTCATCGAACCACAATCATACTATCTCCCTACCATTTCACTCCCGAACAGCGCGCGGGAAAAACGAACGCCTAAACCTTTCTGTTCGAGCTCTGATTCCTCTTATTTTATTTTGATGATCATTCCTACCTATGTAGCTTGGGCTCAACAAAATGTTTTCGCATTCGGAAGAGAAAGTTGGTGACTGAAATTTCGTAAATAGATCTCGCCGCGACGAAAAACGCCTTTGCTCTAATGACTTCCATCCCAACTCGCGTATCATATCTGCCACACTCTCTCCCCTATTACGTGATAATACAAAACGAGCTGCCCTTTCGACGTCCTTCGTCAATCCCACCTGGTAAGGATCCCACACCGCGCAGCAATATTCTAACAGAGGAGGAGGAGGATATTAGTGTTTAACGTCCCGTCGACAACGAGGTCATTAGGGACGGAGCGAAAGCTCGGGTGAGGGAAGGATGGGGAAGGAAATCGGCCGTGCCCTTTCAAAGGAACCATCCCGGCATTTGCCTGAAGCGATTTAGGGAAATCACGGAAAACCTAAATCAGGATGGCCGGAGACGGGATTGAACCGTCGTCCTCCCGAATGCGAGTCCAGTGTGCTAACCACTGCGCCACCTCGCTCGGTAATATTCTAACAGAGGACGGACGAGTGTTGTGTAAACTGTCTCTTTAGTGGACTTGTTGCATCTTCTAAGTGTCCTGCTAATGAAACGCAACCTTTGGTTCGCCTTCTCCACAATATTATCTATATGGTCTTTCCAACTGAAGTTGTTCGTAATTTTAACACCCAGGTACTTAGTTGAATTGACAGTCTTGAGAATTGTACTATTTATCGAGTAATCAAATTCCAACGGCTTTCTTTTGAAACTCATATGGATCACCTCACACTTTTCGTTATTTAGCGTCAACTGCCACCTGCCACACCATACAGCAATCTTTTCTAAATAGATTTGCAACTGATACTGGCCTTCGGATGACCTTACTAGACGATAAATTACAGCATCATCTGCGAACAACCTAAGAGAACTGCTCAGATTGTCACCCAGGTCATTTATATAGATCAGGAACAGCAGAGGTCCCAGGACGCTTCCGTGGGGAACACCTGATATCACTTCAGTTTTACTCGATGATTTTCGGTCTATTACTACGAACTGCGACCTTCCTGACAGGAAATCACGAATCCAGTCGTACAACTGAGACGATACCCCATAGGCCCGCAGCTTGATTAGAAGTCGCTTGTGAGGAACGGTGTCAAAAGCTTTCCGGAAATCTAGAAATACGGAATCAACTTGAGCTCCCCTGTCGATAGCGGCCATTACTTCGTGCGTATAAAGAGCTAGCTGCGTTGCACAAGAACGATGTTTTCTGAAACCATGCTGATTACGTATCAATAGATCGTTCCCTTCCAGGTGATTCATAATGTTGGAATACAGTATATGCGCCAAAACCCTACTGCAAACCGACGTCAATGATATAGGTCTGTAGTTCGATGGATTACTTCTACTACCCTTCTTAAACACTGGTGCGACCTGCGCAATTTTCCAATCTGTAGGTACAGATCTATCGGTGAGCGAGCGGTTGTATGTGATTGTTAAGTAGGGAGCTATTGTATCAGCGTAATCTGAAAGGAACCTAATCGGTTTACAATCTGGACCTGAAGACTTGCCCGTATCAAGCGATTTGAGTTGCTTCGCAACCCCTAAGGTATCTACTTCTAAGAAACTCATGCTAGCAGCTGTTCGTGTTTTAAATTCTGGAATATTCCATTCGTCTTCCCTGGTGAAGGAATTTCGAAAACTGCGCTCAATAACTCCGCTTTAGCGGCACAGTCGTCGGTAACAGTACCATCAGCACTGCGCAGCGGAGGTATTGACTGCGTCTTGCCGCTTGTGTACTTTACATACGACCAGAATTTCTTCGGATTTTCTACCAAATTTCGAGACAATGTTTCGTTGTGGAACCTATTAAAGGCATCTCGCATTGAAGTCCGTGCCAAATTTCGCGCGTCTGTAAATTTTAGCCAATCTTCGGGATTTCGCGTTCTTCTGAACTTCGCATGCTTTTTCCGTTGCCTCCGCAACAGCGTTCGGACCTGTTTTGTGTACCATGGGGGATCAGTCCCATCTCTTACCAATTTATGAGGTATGAATCTCTCAATTGCTGTTGCTACTATATCTCTGAATTTGAGCCACATCTCGTCTACATTTGCATAGTCAGTTCGGAAGGAATGGAGATTGTCTCTTAGGAAGGCTTCCATTCCAGCAGTGGATGTGCTGCCAGATCCCCCTGTTACGGCTAAGCAGGGCAATCTCTGCACCTTGCTAAGCTCGACAGCAGCCACCCTCTGTTGTTCTTTATTCTTGCGAACTGCAACCCCACAACTTAGAATAGCTCTTATATAGTGGTATACCTCCAGTACACATTCCTGGCACTTAGATCCCAGTTTTTAGCACAGGCTCTTCTAGTGCACATATGAACATCTTTTGCCTTGGAACAAGCACACATCAAAACAAGTTTTGCATCACCCCTGTTCCCAGAACTCTTGAAGATGGAAGTTTACTGTGGATATCGTTTCACAGACACAGCCCCTTTGACTGAAACGAAATGAAATGAAATGATCGTATGGCATTGTTGGCCGGGAGGCCCCATTCGGGGGAGTTCGGCCGGCGTATTGCAAGTCCTTTTTAGCTGACTCCACTTCGGTGACTTGCGAATCAATGATGATGAAAATTATGATAGACACACAACACCCAGACCCCTGCCGGGAATCTAAGCCGGGCACCTGCGTGGTAGGCGGTAATGCTACCGCTACGCTACGGAGGCGCAGTAAACCCGCCCAAAGATGTAAACTACCATGCATGAGCGGCGCCTATTAGTCGGAGGGGGTCCTACAGCTGGTCAGTTCCAGTCATTCTACTAGGAAAGAGGTACATGGCTCGAGTAGTCTGTATTTCAACCATGCCTAGACGGTCAATACTGCGATTCGATCGCGTCCGCATTGTTACTTTGTGCCAGAAAGCGCTCTCACCAAGGGAAGTGTCCAGACGTCTCGGAGTGAACCAAAGCGATGTTGTTTGGACAAGGAGGAGACACAGAGAGGCAGGAACTGTCGATGACACGCCTCGCTCAAGACACCCAAGGGCTACTACTTCAGTGGGTGACTGCTTTCTGTGGATTATGGCTCGGAGGAACCATGAGAGCAACGCCACCATGTTAAATGATGCCTTTCGTGCAGCCACAGGACGTCGTGTTACCACTGAAACTGTGCGCAATAGGCTGCATGATGCGCAACGTCACTCCCGACGTCCATGGCAAGGTCCATCTTTGCAACCACGACACCATGCAGCGCGGTACAGATGGTCCCAACATGCCTCATGGACCGCTCAGGATTAGCATCAGTTTCTTTTCATCGATGGTGTCGCATATGCCTTCAACCAGACAATCGTCGGAAACGCGTTTGGAGGCAACCCGGTAAGGCCGAACGCCTTAGACACACTGTTCAGCGAATGCAGCAAGGTGGAGGTTCCCTGATGTTTTGGGATGGCACTATGTGTGGCCGACGTACGCCGCTGGTGGTATTTAACGGCTGTAAGATACGTGAATGCCATCCTCCGACCGATAGTGCAACCACATCGGCAGCTTATTGGCGAGCATTCGTCTTCATGGACGACAATTCGCGCTCCTATCGTGCGCATCTTGTGAATGACTTCCTTCAGGACAACGACATCGCTCGAATAGTGAGGCCGGCATGTTCACCACACGTGAACTCTATCGAACATGCCTGGTATGGACTGAAAAGGACTGTTTATGGACGACATGACCCACCAACCACTCTGAGGGATCTAAGCCGAATCGGCGTTGAGGAGTGTGACAATCTGGTCCAACAGTGCCTGGATGAATTTGTGAAAAGTATGCCACGACGAATACAGGCATGCATCAATGCAAGAGGAACGTGCTACTGGGTATTAGGGGTACACGTGTGTACAGCAATCTGGAACACCACCTCTGATGGTCTCGCTAATGGTGGTACAACATGCAATGTGTGGTTTCATGAGAAATAAAAAGGGCGGAAATGACGTGTATGTTGATCTCGATTCCAATTTTCTGTACGGGTTCTGGAACTCTCGGAACCGAAGTGATGCAAAACTTTTTTTATGTGTGTATATTCTTTATGTGTTTGGTCCAAGATAGTTTCCTGTGCATGGTTACCCCTACATACTTCAGCGCCCCCTCTGTTAGTAGAATTTCGTTGAAAAACTTGAGATTCCGTGTCCTGGATATGCTTCTTCTTGAGCAGTGCTACAACAGTTTTCTTGGGTCTACCCCTTAGATCCTGTTTCCTGCACCAGTTTACACAATGACCAATGCATATTGTGCCATTTTTCTAACTGTACTAGCATATTTGCCAAGTATTACTATGAATAAATCGTCTGCTTACCCTTGGCAAAAGTAATCTCTAGTATTTAACTCTTCGATGAGTTCGATCAACGCTACGCTATAGTGGGGTTCGTCAGCATTTTCTCATTCAATAGGGTAGCGTCTACCTTTCGTTTACTCACCGTGGTCTTAATCCATCTACGTATTGTAGTCTTAATTCCATGCTCTTTTACAGCTCTAACAATGGATTCGAACGTCGTATTGTAAAAGCTGCTTCGATGTCCTCGGAGATGCAGAAAACAATTTCCTTAAAGCTTAGTGCTTTTCCCATCTTCTGTTTCACCTAATTTGCCTGGCTGGTATGCATTTTTGTTTACATGTAGAGGAAACTCAGTTAAATTCCTTATTTCGCACATGTCCGGACTGCTGTTAGTGGACACTGAGATAGGATGTGTCTAGCCTTCGCATTCCTGACGGCTTTATTTCTTCTGGGGAAAATTTCATGAGTTCTCTGGATGTCTGTGGAGGAACAACAGCACATTTTTCCTGACTAGCCGAACCAGACAAAGGACGCTAGGGTCTGGAGCGAGGTCGACGTTCTAGCTCATCACAAAGGTGTTCCATTGGGCGCAGGTCGGCACTCTGTGGAGACCAGTCCATTTCAGGAATGTTTTATCCACAAACCATTGCCTCGCATATGCTACTTTATGACAGGATGCACTCTCCTGCTGATACAAACTACAGTGCACAATACCATGGAAGATGTTCATATATTTCCGCATTTAGCGCTATCTTAAACTAACTATGGGGCGCTCACACTAGCCACGAAAAACGGCCCCATAGCGCAATATCGCCTCCTCCGTGTCTTACAGTTGACACCAGACAAGATGGTATTTGCCAAATTCATAATCTTTCCATCGGATTGCCACAGGTATCGCGCGATCGACAGCTCCATCGGACTGCCACAGGTGTTGCTTGATCCACAGCTCCAGATCACTCCTTTGCTACATCCTTTGTCCAGTGGCTTCGCTCTTAACGCCACCTCAAGCGTCGTTGCGGAAATGTGTGGCTTCACTGTGTGACACATACGTCACATGTACTGATTTCCGCCCCATTCGAATAATTCCTTAGTGGTGACTCGTTTTTTTTTTCTTCTTTTTTTCTTTTTGTGTATGTCCGCCCTCTGGGGTGCTAAGCTTGCATGCTGTTGAGTATAGACCTCCTGAACCCATTGATTCCATACCTGCTTGACAGTCGTAGGGTCCTGACAATTGCGAGAAGCAATGTCTCAGAACGGTAAACTGCAGTCTCAGTAGGCCACGGCCTGACACTGTCGGACTCCGACATGTGGTGGTAGATGTCTACGCTTCTTACACGAGACGGAACACGATCTGCTCAAAAACGAACAACAACTGTAAAATGCGAATTCTCAGTGAAAAAACCATATACAAGGTGAGTCAGGAGGAAAGGCACGTGCTTTCAGGGATGACAGCCTTAGTGATCAGGGGTGACAGCCTTAGCGATTCTCCAAAAAAAAAAAAAAAAAAAAAATGTATACGAACATGTATCATGTTCTTAACGTTTCCGAGGAAACTAATGAAAAGTGCGTGGAACAGAACAGATGCATATGATAGTAAATGAAACATTGTGATCTACCTTTTTTTCTTAGTTGTGTACAATTCCTTAAAAGATATGTACACCATATCCACCTTCAACTGCAATGCGTTTTGCAGCTCTCGTAGACAGCTGTTGTGTTGCTGATCTGGACACATTCGTACGGTTCTTTGCTTGAGCACACAAATGTAAAATACGAACAAGAAGTTCCTCCTTTGTGTCCACTCTGCGCTTGTAGACTTCGCTCTTAAGCCAACCCCACAAACAGTAATCTAATGGAGTAAGATCCGGTGACATCGGTGGCCGAGAAACGACTCCACGGCGGCAGATCCCACGTCCAGGATATGTTTCATTGAGGTACTGTGTCACTGACCGTTCGGAATGTGCAGGAGCCCAGTCGCGCTGAAAGTACATACGACGTCGTATTGTCAAAGGAATATCTTCCAAGTTTTCAGGTAACACATTTTGAAGGAAATCAAGATACCTTACTCCATTAAGATTGTTATCTAAAACAACTAGACCGACGAGTTTGTCAGTAACAAACCGCAACATACATTCACTGAGAAACGTCGGTGAAAATTTGTTTAATGGAGTAGCACGCAAGTTTTCATCTGCCCACGAGGGACAGCTGCGCCTGCTATTTACGCCATTGCAGGTAAATGTTGACTAATCAATGAACAGAATACATGGAATATAGTGTTCATTGGCAGTGACCCATTGACAGAATTCATTTTGTTTGGCATCGTCTCCTGCATGAAGATATTGCTCAAATACTGTACGCATCACCTGTGTTTGTGGAATACCAACATGTGCAGCAATTCTTCTAGAGCTGGTAGTTGGGCTGCGTTCTACAGTTCTCAACATCCCTGAAATTTTGTTGGATGGGACATTCAGATATAACACGAACGCTGGGAAAGGTACCATGCTAACGCAATTTGTCAAACACTCTGGCAAATACCCAGCTATCCGGAACTCTGTGATTAAGAAATCGTCGATCATATTCGTGAACAGCGGTTCTGGACTTCTCATTGCAAAATCTGTAGACACAGATCGTGTCAGCATACTCTGCGAGTGTGAAGACCTGTGGCATTTTCACTATACTGACCCATACTGTTTTGACTGTACACGTAACAAACTGTAGTGTACTGGTGGAACTACTGCATCACACAGACGTGAGGTAAACACCGTGTATAGTTTCAAGACTCGTCACCCCACCGTGCGCATTGAAATGGAAAATGTTCATTTGAAATTTTTTGTTCAGAATCAACAAAACTATCACTCTTTGAAGCATATACCTTTCCTTCTGACTCATTCCGTACACAGTGCGGTTGATATAGGAATTCGAATCTTATTTTATTGTGAACCAAAGCTCATAAACTTATTTTTACATAAGGTTACGAAGTTCTCTATATTTTTATTTTATGTTATTTTTTTACTTGCATCACAAGTGCACCTTTGACACTCTATACATCTAGGAGCAACCACAACGGAGGGGTATCTGTTGAGAGGCCAGACAAACGTGTGGTTCCTGAAGAGGGGCAGCAGCCTTTTCAGTAGTTGCAGGGGCAACAGTCTGGATGATTGACTGATGTGGCCCTGTAACACTAACCAAAACGGCTATGCTGTTGTGGTACTGCGAACGGCTGAAAGCAGGGGGAAACTACAGCCGTAATTTTTCTCGAAGGCATGCGCTTTACTGTATGATTAAATGATGATGTATGATTAAATGATGATGGCGTCCTCTTGGGTAAAATATTCCGGAGGTAAATTAGTCCTCCATTCGGATCTCCGGGCGGGGACTACTCAAGAGAACGTCGTTATCAGGAGAAAGAAAACTGGCTTTCTATGGATCGGAGCGTGGAATGTCCGATCCCTTAATCGGGCAGGTAGGTTAGAAAATTTAAAAAGGGAAATGGATAGGTTAAAGTTATATATAGAGGGAATTAGTGAAGTTCGGTGGCAGGAGGAACAAGACTTTTGGTCAGGTGAATACAGGGTTATAAATACAAAATCAAATAATGGTAATGCAGGAGTAGGTTTAATAATGAATAAAAAAATAGGTGTGCGGGTAAGCTACTACAAGCAGCATAGTGAACGCATTATTGTGGCCAAGATAGACACGAAGCCCACGCCTACTACCGTAGTACAAGTTTATATGCCAACTAGCTCTGCAGATGATGAAGAAATTGATGAAATATATGATGAGATAAAAGAAATTATTCAGGTAGTGAAGGGAGACGAAAATTTAATTGTCATGGGTGACTCGAATTCAACAGTAGGAAAAGGAAGAGAAGGAAACGTAATGTAGTAGGTGAATATGGATTGGGACTAAGAAATGAAAGAGGAAGCCGCCTGGTAGAATTTTGCACAGAGCATAACTTAATCATAGCTAACACTTGGTTCAAGAATCATGAAAGAAGGTTGTATACATGGAAGAACCCTGGAGATACTAGAAGGTTTCAGATAGATTATATAATGGCAAGACAGAGATTTAGGAACCAGATTTTAAATTGTAAGACATTTCCAGGGGCAGATGTGGACTCTGACCAGAATCTATTGGTTATGAACTGTAGATTAAAACTGAAGAAACAGCAAAAAGGTGGGAATTTAAGGAGAAGTGACCTGGATAAACTGAAAGAACCAGAGGTTGTAGAGAGTTTCAGGGAGAGCATAAGGGAACAATTGACAGGAATGAGGGAAAGAAATACGGTAGAAGAAGAATGGGTAGCTTTGAGGAATGAAATAGTGAAGGCAGCAGAGGATCAAGTAGGTAAAAAGACGAGGGATAGTAGAAATCCTTGGGTAACAGAAGAGATACAGAATTAAATTGATGAAAGGAGGAAATACAGAAATGCAGTAAGTGGAGTAGACAAAAAGGAATACAAACGTCTCAAAAATGAGATCGACAGGAAGTGCAAAATGGCTAAGCACGGATGGCTAGAGGACAAATGTAAGGATGTAGAGGCTTATCTCACTAGGGGTAAGATAGATACTGCCTACAGGAAAATTAAAGAGACCTTTGGAGAAAAGAGAGCCACTTGCATGAATATCAAGAGCTCACATGGAAACCCAGTTCTAAGTAAAGAAGGGAAAGCAGAAAGGTGGAAGGAGTATATAGAGGGCCTATACAGGGGCGATGTTCTTGAGGACAATATTATGGAAATGGAAGAGGAGGTAGATGAAGATGAAATGGGAGATATGATACTGCGTGAAGAGATTGACAGAGCAATGAAAGTTCTAAGTCGAAACAAGGCCCCGGGAGTAGACAACATTCCATTAGAACTACTGACAGTCTTGGGAGAGCCAGTCCTGACAAAACTCATCCATCTGGTGAGCAAGATGTGTGAGACAGGCGAAATTCCCTCAGACTTCAAGAAGAATATAATAATTCCAATCCCAATGAAAGCAGTTGTTGACAGATGTGAAAATTACCGAACTATCAGTTTAATAAGTGACAGCTGCAAAATACTAACGCGAATTCTTTACAGACGAGTGGAAAAACTGGTAGAAGCTGACCTCGGGGAAGATCGGTTTGGATTCCGTAGAAATGTTGGAACAGGTGAGAAAGCTTTTGACAATGTTGACTGGAATACTCTCTTTCAAATTCTGAAGGTGGCAGGGCTAAAATACAGGGAGCGAAAGGCTATTTACAATTTGTACAGAAACCAGATGGCAGTTATAAGAGGCGAGGGACATGAAAGGGAAGCAGCGGTTGGGAAGGGAGTGAGACAGGGTTGTAGCCTCTCCCCAATGCTATTCAGTCTGTATATTGAGCACGCAGTAAAGGAAACAAAAGAACATTTCGGAGTAGGTATTAAAATCCATGGAGAAGAAATAAAAACTTTGAGGTTCGCCGATGACATTATAATTATGTCAGAGACAGCAAAGGACTTGGAAGAGCAGTTGAACGGAATGGACAGTGTCTTGAAAGGAGGGTATAAGATGAATATAAAACAAAAGCAAAACGAGGATAATGGAATGTAGTCGAATTAAGTCGGGTGATGCTGAGGGAATTAGATTAGGAAATGAGACACTTAAAGTAGTAAAGGAGTTTTGCTATTTGGGGAGCAAAATAACTGATGATGGTCGAAGTAGAGAGGATACAAAATGTAGACTGGCAATGGCAAGGAAAGCGTTTCTGAAGAAGAGAAATTTGTTAACATCGAGTATAGATTTAAGTGTCAGGAAGTCATTTCTGAAAGTATTTGTATGGAGTGTAGCCATGTATGGAAGTGAAACATGGGCGATAAATGGTTTGGTCAAGAAGAGAATAGAAGCTTTCGGAATGTGGTGCTACAGAAGAATGCTGAAGATTAGATGGGTAGATAACATAACTAATGAGGAGGTATAGAATAGAATTGGGGAGAAGAGGAGTTTGTGGCACAACTTGACTAGAAGAAGGGATCGGTTGGTAGGACATGTTCTGAGGAATCAAGAGATCACCAATTTAGTACTGGAGGGCAGCAGGGAGGGTAAAAATCGTAGAGGGAGAACAAGAGATGAATACACTAAGCAGATTCAGAAGGATGTAGGTTGCAGTAGGTACTGGGAGATAAGAAGCTTGCACAGGTTAGAGTAGCATGGAGAGCTGCATCAAACCAGTCTCAGGACTGAAGACCGCAACAACAACAACAACAACAACATCTACGCAATGATCCATCTCTTCTCACGCACGCCCTTACATCTCAGTGGCGATGTCTAGGGACATGTTGCCTCAGTTGCAGAATACTCGTTGGTATATTTAATAAAAACCCTCATCAAGAAATCTGACGGTGTCAGGTCTGGTGAATGTGGTGGCCGAAGCAAGAGGATCGGATGAAGCATCTTATGACTGGGTCGCGTCCGATCCGTCATTGTGCCAGTTGTTGGTTTAACAACGCTCTGACGCCATGTTGTGGTGTGAGGTTCATTCAGTTTTCTGCTGCCTCTTATAGTCGATTTCTTAGAGCTACAGACGTGATTGTCCCATATTCGATTTACTGTCCCGGCAAGCGGGGTGCACTCAGCTCTAGTGAGGCCAATTGAGGATCTACTTGATTGAGAAGTAGCGACACCATCACGAAAACTGACAACGGTCGGGAGAGCGGTGTGCTGACCACATGCCCCTCCGGATCCGCATCCGGTACGCCTTCGGGCTGAGGATGACACGGCAGCCGGTCGGTACTGCTGGCCCTTCAAGGCCTTGTCGGACGATGTTTTGTTTTGTTTATTCTTTACTGCAATTTCTGGTGAATTATGCACTTGTGTATTTTTACTGCTAACAGCTAATGTCAGTCTACATGAAGACATAGAACCCTTTGCTTTGATCAAGAAAAGTTGCCAATTATTCAGAACATTATCTATAAATAGCCAGCAAACACAAGAAGTATGGTCAGTTTAAGAGGAGCCTGAGCGAGTTATTGGCGGCCAACGCCTTCTAGTCCACGAATTTATTATCAAAGTTAATTGGTCAAAACATTATTAACAATATCCGAATTGTGAGTTCTTTGCAGTGGTATATTTGGCACATCTTAGGTACAGGAACGTTATCAATATGAATTAATACTGTTAACTCTTTTCTTTTGTTGGATCTTACCTAAAATAACATAAGGAATAGTTGTTAGTTTATTGTAATCAACAGGATTTGTTTCATATACTTTAATCACAACTATATTATTAATTTGTAAGTTAAAATCCGTTCCAGCTTTCTTACTTGAACCACATAAGTGAGGCCCACTTCATTTGGGATTTGTTAAATGAACTTTAACATCAGTTCTTCAGTGACATATGTGCTTTGTATTTTGTCTCTCTGACATATTGCACATTACTGATGCTCTCCTGGGTATGGCTCTATCGAATAATTAATGGAACTGATCTACTGTCGTAGTATCGGACGTGTGAGAATGTTATAGTAGTAACGTTTATACACTTCCACGCACGTCTCTGAGAAATACAGTACTGGCCATTAAAATTGCTACACCAAGAAGAAATGCAGATGATAAACGGGTATTCATTGGACAAATATATTATACTAGAACTGACATGTGATTACATTTTCACGCAGTTTGGGTGCATAGATCCTGAGAAATCAGCACCCAGAACAACCACCTCTGGCCGTAATAACGGCCTTGATACGCCTGGTCATTGAGTCAAGCAGAGCTTGGATGGCGTGTACAGGTACAGCTGCCCATGCAGCTTCGACACGATACCACAGTTCAAGAGTAGTGACTGGCGTATTGTGACGAGCCAGTTGCTCGGCCACCATTGACCAGAGGTTTTCAATTGGTGAGAGATGTGGAGAATGTGCAGGCCAGGGAAGCAGTCGAACATTTTCTGTGTCCAGAAAGGCCCGTGGAGGACCTGCAACATGCGGTCGTGCATTATCCTGCTGAAATGTAGGCTTTCGCAGGGATCGAATGGAGGGTAGAGTCAATGGTCGTAACACATCTGAAATGTAACGTCCACTGTTCAAAGTGCCGTCAACGCGAACAAGAGGTGACCGAGACGTGTAGCCAATGGCACCCCATACGATCACGCTGGGTGATACGCCAGTATGGCGATGACGAATACACGCTTCCAATGTGCGTTCACCGCGATGTCGCCAAACACGAATGCGACCATCATCATGCTGTACACAGAACCTGGATTCATCCGAAAAAATGACGTTTTGCCATTCGTGCATCCAGGTTCGTCGTTGAGTACACCATCGCAGGCGGTCCTGTCTGTGATGCAGCGACAAGGGTAACTATATAACGGTCTCCGAGCTGATAGTCCATGCTGCTGCAAACGACGTCGAACTGTTCGTGCAGATGGTTGTTGTCTGGCAAACGTCCCCATCTGTTGACTCAGGGATCGAGACGTGGCTGCACGATCCGTTACAGCGATGCGGATAAGATGCCTGTCATCTCGACTGCTAGTGATACGAGACCGTTGGGATCCAACATGGAGTTCCGTATTACCCTCCTGAACCCACCGATTCCAACTTCTGCTATCACTCACTGGATCTCGACCAACGCGAGCAGCAATGTCGAGATACGATAAACCGCAATCGCGATAGGCTACAATCCGACCTTTATCAAAGTCGGAAACGTGATGGTACGCATCTCTCCTCCTTACACGAGGCATCACAACAACGTTTCACCAGGCAACGCCGGTCAACTGGTGTTTGTGTATGAGTAATCGGTTGGAAACTTTCCTCATGTGAGCACGTTGTAGGTGTTGGCACCGGCGCCAACCTTGTGTAAATGCTCTGAAAAGCTAATCACTTGCATGTCTCAGCATCTTCTTCCTGTCGATTAAATTTCGCGTCTGTAGTACGTCATCTTCGCGGTGTAGCAATTTTAATGGCCAGTAGTCTACTATCAGTGTGCGAGAGGAAATTTGAGCAGAAATTTCAACAGTGAACTAGACTGCTATTTCATGAATAACATTAGAGTGCCGGAAGAGATGCAGCGGAAACAGATGAATGTTGCATGTTTCGAAACGTAGCTCGCTTTTACTGCAAAGGCTGTTATGTGACGATAGCTGTAGTAGTTTCAATAAACGAAAAAATTCATTTTTTCGATGAGGCCACGTCAAACAGTAGCTAGTTGAAAATTAAAGAAGCATACTTTTGGTACGGCTGCGAAATGGTAATTAGTATTTTTTTTTTTTGCCTGTCTATAAGAATGTTTTCAAGTCAAGGAACTTTATTAGGAGGCTTACATAAGGGACTACATTGAGCAGCATTCATAGACAATGCGGAAGAACAAGACGGCTGTGGTCGCAGCCGATGACCATGAGCAACGAGCATCGCGCGAATAACCGAGCACTGAGTCATTCAGGCCTTGGATCGTGATTTTCTCACATGCACGATTCATAGAAGGCGACGATGAGTGAACTGAGGACTTATGTTTGCAATTAATTATCAGTATTATTACAATGAGTATTATTACATCTGTCGAAAGAGAGCTCTTGCTAAACTATGAGAATCAGTTGTGTACAGTCAGGTTATTTACATGTGCATGAAGCGTTTCATTCTGTGCTTTACCTTCTGTCACGTGTAGAAGTTATACTGAGGTGACAGTAGTCATGAGATACCTCCTAATGTCGTGTCGGCCTCCTTTTCCCAGGCGTAGTGAATTAGCTCGACGTTGCATGGATTCAGTAAGTCGTTGGAAATCCCCTGCAGAAACATTGACCCATTCTCCCTCTACAGCCATCCATAACTGCGAAAATGTTGCCAGCGCAGGGTTTTGTGAACAAACTGACCTCTCGATTACGTTCCATAAATGTTTGATATTACTAATGTCGGGCGATCTGGGTGGCCAAATGGTTCAAATGGCTCTGAGCACTATGGGACTCAACTGCTGTGGTCATCAGTCCCCTAGAACTCAGAACTACTTAAACCTAACTAACCTAAAGACATCACACACATCCATGCCCGAGGCAGGATTCGAACCTGCGACCGGAACAGTCGCGCGGTTCCGGACTGAAGTGCCTAGAACCGCTCGGTCAGCGCGGCCGGCTGGCCCAATGGCATGACGCATTGTCATGCATAACATGAAGTCTATGAATGGCTGCAAATGGTCTCCAAGTGGCCGAACATGACCACTTTCAGTCAATGATCGGTCCAATTGGGTCAGAGGACCTAGTGCATTACGTGTAAACACAGCCCATAACATTATGGAGTCACCACCAGCTTGTACAGTGCCTTGTTGAGAATTTGGGTCCATGGCTGCACCGGGTTTGCGCCACATGCGAACCCTACCATCATCTCTTATCGACTAAAATCGGAACTCATCTGACCAGGCGACGATTTTTCCAGTCGTATAGTGTCCAACCGATTTGGTCACGTGCCCAGGAGACGAGCTGCAGGCCATGTCGTGCTGTTAGCAAAGGCACCTGCGTCGATTGTCTGTTACCATAGCCCAGAGGCTCCCAAACTTTTTTTTGTCACGCCCCCCTTCTGCCGAAAAGAAAACTTCCGTGCCCCCCCTCCTAATAAAATATAGAGATTTTTTTATTAATTATCAAGAAACTATTGAAAAATTTGTGATGGTGAAGTCATGTAACATGGTGGGCTGTTAATGCATCGAGTCGCAGTTATTACGTCATCCGTCTAGTCTAGTGATTATAAGCCACTCCTAAAGTACAGAAAGTCCTTGGTAAACAGGGAAAAATATTTGCTACCTTTGCAGATTAGTGGATGCGGACCATTATTTTAAGTTGAGTGTAGCTTATTACTTTCACTCATTATCAAAACTAGTCACTCAGTCACGGTGTTAATGAACATAACTGATTTGTACGCCCATAGCGCTCCCCATTGTCATTGCGCATAGGTTGGCATTTATGTCAACGACGACAGTTACCGAACGGCGACAAAGGCCCAGTTCCTAGAACCAGACAAAAAATAAAAAATAAGTTTTACGAAATAATTTTGCATACTACACAGAACTTTAAAAAATATGAATAAAACAACTTCCTTGCCTTGATTACATTCCCTTGCTGCACACCATTTCTTCACCAGTATACAATTTTAGGACTACTCTTCGCTTGCCATATCTAGGATAAAGTTTCGCTGTGTCTTCATCCAGAAGAAATACTACTATTAGTTGAAATAACATACCACACGTAACATTAGAATCCATAAGTATCACACGCAGATTCTCTATGTTTATTTTATGTTGTTTCTTCGAAATAGTTTTTTATAATTTTACATTATTACCTACATGTAAGGATAGTTAGGAGGAAAATAACACGTTCTCTTATAATGTGACGTATTTATTATAAAAATATTATTTCCACACACATATGGCGAGAAACAAACAAATAAATCAATGTCAAGGATGAGCTTGCATGTTTTTTACAAGATTTTGAATTCTTGGCTGAATAGAAGAAACTGCGCAACGTAAATCATTGGCAATACTGAGTTTGCTTCTAAGCTTATTTCTTATCGCCACTACCGCTGAAAATGCTCTTTCGCACAAGTGAGTGCTTGAAAATGGTCAATACAGTTTCAGTGCTTGTTCTGCTGTGCTGGGATGCACCGTGAGATATTTCACCCAAAATAAAGGCTTATCCATCTTCTGAAAGTCATACTTCGCTGCAGAATCATTTTTAATTTCTAAGACTTCCTCTTGTAGTCTGTCTGGCAACACATCCACGTCAACGTGAAATGGATCCCTTGCTAACCTATAATAAATTTTATCATCACAACTGTTAGGGAAGTATCGTTCGAATTTATCAATGAGGTGCTGCAAATGGTTCGATATTTTGCTCTTAGTATTAGTATCCTTAAAATCGTTTTGAAATCGGGCTAAATTTTACGCTTACGTAGTTGCAACTTATCAGTAAATGCTTGGATGGCATCCCGATGACAAATTGTGTTTGACTCTCCACCTTGTAATTTCAAATTCAATGTGTTTAAGGATTCGAAAATATCTGACAGATAAGCCAATGCAACATGAACACCGGGCTTTCTAAATTCCACATACAATTCAGTTTGTTATTTTCCAAAAACTGCATCACTTCGTCTCGAAGTTCAAATAATCTTCCTAGCATATTTCCTTTTGAGAGCCAGCGTACTTCTGTTTGAAATAAAAGTGTTTTATACTCTGCTCCCAAGTCTTCACAAAGAGCCGTAAATAACCTGGAAGTTGACGCACTCTTTGTAATATGATTCACGATTTTGATGCACAGTTTCAAGACATCACTGAGTTCCTTTGGAAATATCTTAGCAGTCAATGCTTGACGGTGTATTACACAGTGGATAGCAGTAACACTAGGTTTTTTTCTCTGACCATCTGCAGAAATCCTGAGCGACATCCAAGCATTGATGCGGCACCGTCTGTGCATACGCCTATCAGTTTTTGCCATGATAACTCATTTTTACAGAAGAATTCAGAGACGGCTGCCATTATATGAATTCCTTTTGAAGTTGTCTTTAACTCTGTAGAAAACAGCAACTCTTCTTTAATTGCTTCATTTTCTATATAGCGAACGAAAGCTAGCAGTTGGCAACAATTCGCAACGTCGGTACTCTCGTCTAACTGTATTGCGGAAAACTGCGATTGTTTGACGGCCGTAACTAATTGATTTTGTATGTCTTCGGCCATATCATCAATCCGACATTTCACAGTATTGTCAGAAAGCGGTATTTGTAAAAGTTTTGCCGGCGGCTGGTGGCCGAGCGGTTCTAGGCGCTTCAGTCTGGAACCGCGCGACCGCTACGGTCGCAGGTTCGAATCCTGCCTCGGGCATAGATGTGTGTGATGTCCTTAGGTTAGTTAGGTTTAAGTAGTTCTAAGTTCTAGGGGACCGATGACCTGAGATGTTAAGTCCCATAGTGCTCAGAGCCATTTGAACCATTTGTAAAAGTTTTTGTTTACTTTCTGACCCAAGAACAATATCAGCAGCTTTCAACAAACAGGGTTTGACTTCGGATAATATGACTTTTCTTGGTTCTTGAAATAAGTAGCTATAACTCATACGAGGCTTCCAGTCTCTTTTCTGATGTCTGAGCGAAGGATCCAGCAGTGTCCAACTTCATTCGTTTCAAATTATCACATTTTGCAGCAAAAAATTCCGTCGGTTTCTCTTTCAATGCAACATGCTTTGCCCACAAATGGCGTTCCAGACGAGAAGGTTTCATGGAATCATTGCTCAACACCTCATAGCAAATAGCACATTGCGGCTCGGTCAACACCATTTTTTTGTATAGAAGCAAAACCGTATTTGATATAATCATGATTATATTTACGTTTTTTCACGACACTCATGGTGAAGTAAAAAGAAAACTAGAAGTTAACAGTATAATTTCGCACTAACACTGATTTTACTGAGGCACAACTGTGAAAGATTCAAAGCGATTTGAGCAAAATCCAATACATCAGATGTGTGAACAACTGCAAGCAACCAATTGAAATAAAGGAACGCTACTGTCTGTCGTCTGTCGGCACCTCAGATGACTGCCTGTGAGGAGTGGGGTGAAGAACGGGGAAGCCCAGCCGCAGCGCAGGTAGTCAGTGCACTGTCTGTCTGCGACCTGGTAGCCGAGCAAAAAAATGGTTCAAATGGCTCTGAGCACTATGGGACTCAACTTCTGAGGTCATTAGTCCCCTAGAACTTAGAACTGCTTAAACTTAACTAACCGAAGGACATCACACACATCCATGTCCGAGGCAGGATTCGAACCTGCGACCGCTACAGACTGCAGCGGTGGCCGAGCAGGACTCTTGCTGGGAGAAACGGACTTTTCCCGGATTAGGGCGGAAACAGCCCACAGGCACCCTAAGAATTTGCTACCTGTTCTGCGGTGCTGTTCTGAGCAGTGCAGCGTGGGGTTTTATGCGAAAATCGTTTTCGCGCCCCTATCTTTCGTTACTTATAAACGAAACGTTATAAGTTTTGAGACAACATCAATGAATTCGTTGTCAAATTTCACAGTAATTAAGTAATGTCATGGATACACCTTATACATCGCTGGCAACTGTGCACAGTGCCAAGCAGTTATCTCTGTACTCGTACCAAAAGAAGCCATGGTCGCAGCAAAGAGCGTACACTAATTTGAAACGAAATTATGCCGTATTTCAAAAAGGCAGAATAAAAATAAGTTTTGTCAGATAAGTAATCCGAATGAAAGAGCTGTAGTACTGACTGTTCGAAAAAAAAAAACAATAGCCTCACTAACGGACTTCATTGTCTACCTAGCTGGGTTATGTTTCATTGTTAGCAGTCACGACAATGTTCACAGAACGGCGTGAAGTACTCTGCTCAGAACGAACACTTGTATAAGTTTCGCATTCAAAAAATGGTTCAAATGGCTCTGAGCACTATGGGACTCAACTGCTGAGGTCATTAGTCCCCTAGAACTTAGAACTAGTTAAACCTAACTAACCTAAGGACATCACAAACATCCATGCCCGAGGCAGGATTCGAACCTGCGACCGTAACGGTCTTGCGGTTCCAGACTGCAGCGCCTTTAACCGCACGGCCACTTCGGCCGGCTGTTTCGCATTCACGTCGTGCACATTTTTCTGGTGACAAAGGGCATAACCCTGGCGTCCAAATTACGAACCCGCCAGTTCATTTGAAGCGTATACAGTCTATTAAAGTCATTGTAATCGCATCACATGTGGATCCGCGGGTTGACAGGGTAATAAAACGGCGTTTTTGCAATTACACAATATAAGTGATTATTACTCTGATGAACATAGCCTACGACGGCTAAAAGTTATAACTTGATTACGTCAATACATGTGTACAAATGTACGGAATAGTTAATACCTGGCTTTTCTCTTTTCCAATTGTCAGAAGTAAGTTGTTTACAAATCTGATATATTAGAATTAATGCATATCGCCTTCGTAATTTTGAGAGTTTCTGTGTGTGACATTCTAAACGTGATCTTCAAAATCTGTATGTTCTAGGATAGGTTATTGAGATAGGATTACGGGAAGTGGGACGCCAAACGATTGCATTTAGCACCATAATCTATGATTAATACCTGCACATTCATTTTTATTAAAATATCGATATTAAAAAGAAATATTAGGTTTATACCGCTAACTCCACCCGCGCACCCCTTGCAACGTCATCACGCCCCCCCAGGGGGGGCGCCCCCCAGTTTGGGAACCTCTGGGCATGGCCCATGAACACCAAATTTCGCCGCACTGTCGTAACGGATACGTTCTTCGTACGTCCTGCCTTGTTTTCTGCGGTTATTTCACGTAGTGTTGCTTGTCTGTTAGCACTGACAACCCTACGCCAACGCCGCTGCTCTCAGTCATTAAGTGAAGGCTGTCGGCCACTGCTTTGTCCATGATGCGAGGTTATGACTGAAATTTGGTATTCGCGGCACATTCTTGACACTGTGGATCTTGGAATGTTGAATTCCCTGACGATTTCCGAAATGAAATGTCCCATATGTGTAGCTTAAACTCATATTCCGCATTTAAAGTCTGTTAATTCCTGTCGTGCGGCCATAAAACACATCGGAAACCTTTTCAGGAATCATCTGAGTTCAAATGACGGCTCCGCCTGTGCACTGTCCTTTTGTACATTGTGTACCTGGTACCTCCGCCATCTGTATATATGCATATCACTAACCCATGTCTTTTGTCACCTCGATGTATTTTCTGCTGATTGTTATCATTCTTGGCGTGACTGTCACTCTTTTGTTGCGCCTATCCCGCGGTGAAACGTTTATGAATACCAATAGATGGGCTATAACATATCAATAAACGGTGCACTGATTTGTTCTACGTAACTGCTGACTGATTTGAAATTCGATTCTGTATTTTTTACGCGAGGTAGAAACAGAGTATGGCTCTGAGCACTATGGGACTCAACTTCTAAGGTCATCAGTCCCCTAGAACGTAGAACTACTTAAACCTAAGTAACCTAACGACATCACACATATCCATGCCCGAGGCAGGATTCGAACCTGCGACCGTAGCGGTCGCGCGGCTCCGGACTGTAGCGCCTAGAATCGCTCGGCCACTCCGGCTGGCGAAACAGAGTATATGCGCGTAATCACATGTAAGTGTGTTTGCATCTCGAGGATCATATTATCTTGTTGTGTTGAATACATTTCGTCTTGGTGAGTTCATGTAACAAACGGCGCCACAAATTTTTTTGCTCCTAGCCATTCGAGGCAGTAACATGGTAGTAATGTGCAACCTGACATAGTTTTAGATATCAGTAGCAAGTGGTACGATTCACACATTTATTTAAAATGTAATGTGTGTAAGGATATCAAAGTCGTTTCGACTGCGATCCATTTTCCACGCAAGTGGCCGTTAATACTGTGGTAAAATCTTGGTTTGGCTCACAATTTGGGCTGTTTCTGCAGGAGGTATGCAAAGTAACTACAAATTATTGGCTTCTTTCATCAGGAACAAAGAAATGGCTCTGAGCACTATGTGACTTTACTTCTGAGGTCATCAGTCGCCTAGAACTTAGAACTACCTAAACCTAACTAACCTAAGGACACCACACACATCCATGCCCTAGGCAGGAGTCGAACATGCGACCATAGCGGTCGCGCGGTTCCAGCATCAGGCACAATAAGCATGAAAAGTGAATATAAATATGTGATTTCATCACCATCTAAAAGCGGGAAGCCGTAAGTTTGTATGCCGAACTTGGTGGGAATCGATATGAGTCCCATGTTTAGCATGGCAGACAACCATAATGCAGTCAGACTGTCGGCAAGCTCTCTCATGCAGAATTGTGATAGTTGTTTCAAGTTTTCGAATATATTTCTAGCTTAGTATCGAAGCTGGTCTCTGCCACACTATCGTCTTTGACTGCTACGATCAGTTGTTGCCTATTGATGTTCTTGTAGCCCAAAACCGGTTAACGAGAAGTATAAACAACGGCTGTTTTTGTTTTTCATTCATAGCGACCTTGCTGCCGGAGACGCTGCTAGTGAGTCACGGATGCGCAGAGTCGGCTATCGGTGTTTACGCTTTCTGTTTGAGCAGCCAACATCTTAAAGGCGCAGTCGCTGCACACTCAAGAGAGACATGCAGTGCGTCTCGGTCCGGTGACGCAACGTAAATTATGCGGCATCTCTGCGTTTTCAAGTACAAGCTCACAGAGCTCATAGTTCATGAGAACGGCAAGAAAGCGGTTGAAGTACGTTTATGTAATTTTAGATAGTCATTTTCGTTGTTTATGATTACGGTACGTTCTTGGTAAAATAGTCGAGCAACTGCTCCAGAATTCTGAAATGTACGTAATAATATAGGCAACGGGCGTGAGGGCAAGTTACACATATCAACATACGATGAACTAGTGAGTGATACGACATTACTTAACGTTATCTACAAGATGAGGTTTGCCGTATCTGAGAGGGCGTAGAGCACGGGTCTGAAACTTAACCCATCTAAAACGCAGACAGTCTTAGTCACCTACAAAAGACTTATTGCCATGCACCTCAGAGAATCTCTTCCACCCTTGATTCTAGACGCCATAGAAATAACCTTTACCTCTTATGCAAAGAACTTGGGATTAATTATGGACCACCGGCCGAGGTCGCCGAGCGGTTCTAGGCGCTACAGTCTGGAACCGCGCGACCGCTACGTTCACAGGTTTGAATCCTGCCTCGGGCATGGATGTGTGTGATGTCCTTAGGTTAGTTAGGTTTAACTAGTTCTAAGTTCTAGGGGACTGATGACCTCAGATGTTAAGTCCCATAGTGCTCAGAGCCATCTGAACCATTTTTTTCCCATAGTGCTCAGAGCCATTTGAACCATTAATTATGAACCATCATTTAGACTGGACTGAAAGCACAACTGCAGTCTGTAAGAAAGTGTCAGCGTCACTTCTTTCACTACATAAATATATTTAAAAAAAGTATCTGAGTTTAAAAAGAAGTTAGTAGAATCACTAATACTCCTCTTGACTATGATGGTGATATTCTTCAAGGACTTTAATACGGAAATACACTCAGGCTAGAACTGGCGATGAATGCTTGCGTATGATATATTTGTGACGTACACTATTTCAACAACATCACTTCTGCTTACGAATAATTACCACGGCTGCATGCCGATAAGCGTAGATACTTCCGTACTCTACGTCTGCTCTATCACCTTGCACTCCATTTTATTTAGCTTCATCTGTTTCGTTATTACCTTTACAGCACAGCATAAATACTCATTCTCAACAAAGTGAATCCTTTCTCTGGCATCAAACAACACAGTCATGTTTTCTAAATCATTAGGAACCCGACTTCGGAATAATCTCCCTCAAAATAGCAGAGGTATTAAATTCCTTCCAAACTTCAAAAGACAGTTAATGGCCCACCTTTCTATCGCAATAGCTATCTCTCCCATATACTAGACTGCAGCTCACTCTCGTCAATCCCCCCTCCTCTACAACTTTTCCCTCTCCTGTATGGGCAGGTTTTTTTTAATTTCAATTCTGTTCTTTCGTAACAGCCACTGTCACTGTCATTTCAATGTTCTCCTCTTTCTTTATTCCTTCCGCTTCTATAAAACAAAACATGTATTCAAATTTGCTGCAGTAATCTGTAGCATTCTTAAAGCCCTTTACTATTATTATTTTTATTATTATTATCGTCAATTATTATATTCAGTGTCATTATTATTGTTAGTTATTATTACCATTTATAGTGTCCATTATTATTATTATTATTATTATAGTCCTGTAAATGTTTCTGTAATATCTTCGGTATGTGCTGTTTCCGTCGTATGTGAGAGTAGGCCTTAAGACCCTCATCTCCTCAGGCTAAATAAGCGATAAATAAATCAATAAATGGTTAACAACCTTTAGCTATGACTGGATCAACATAAATACACTACTGACCACTAAAACTGCAAACCTACGAAGAGGCATGCAAGAAACGTAAAATTGGCATGAAATGTATTTAAATGCCTGAATTGGGAATGATAGACATTACACTAGAACCGTGCAGAGGTTGTGGTATACGAGGTTGGAATAACAGAATTATTATGAAGGTGGTTCGATGAACCCTCTGCCAGGCACTTCCGTGTGATTTGCAGAGTATCCGTGTACATGTAGATGTAGGAATAATGCCGTAAATATTATGTATATTCCAGAATGAGATTTTCACTCTGCGGCGGAGTGTGCGCTGATATGAAACGTCCTGGCAGATTAGAACTGTGTGTCGGACCGAGACTCGAACTCGGGACCTTTGCATTTCGCGGGCAAGTGCTCTACCAACTGAGCTACCCAAGCACGAATCACGCCCCTCCTCACAGCTTTACTTCTGCCAGTACCTCGTCTCCTACCTTCCAAACTTTGCAGAAGCTCTCCTGCGAACCTTGTAGAACTAGCACTGCTGAAAGAAAGGATATTGCGGAGACAAGGCTTAGCCACAGCCATTTGCCCGCGAAAGGCAAAGGTCCCGAGTTCGAGTCTCGGTCCGGCACACAGTTTTAATCTGCCACACTCCGCTGCAGAGTGAAACTCTCATTCTGGAAATATCCCCCAGCTGTGGCTAAGCCATGTCTCCGCAATATCCTTTCTTTCAGGAGTGCTAGTTCTGCAAGGTTCGCAGGAAAGCTTCTGTAAAGTTTGGAAGGTAGGAGACGAGGTACTGGCAGAAGCTGTGAAGACGGGGCGTGAGTCGTGATTGGGTAGCTCAGTTGATGGAGCACTTGCCCGCGAAAGGCAAAGGTCCCGAGTTCGAGTCTCGGTCCGGCACACAGTTTTAATCTGCCAGGAAGTTTCATTATGTATATTTCCGTATATAAGGAAAGAGTGCGTTGCAGGTTTGCTGATCAGAAATCGCATCTGAATGCTACTTGTTTGTGAGAAGATCATCTTGTGCCACAGCACATGTTGCAGTTCGAAAAAATGGTTCAAATGGCTCTAAGCACTATGGGACTTAACATCTGAGGTCATGAGTCCCCTAGACTTAGAACTACTTAAACCTAACTAACCTAAGGACGTCACACACATCCATGCCCCAGGCAGGATTCGAACCTGCGACCGTAGCAGCAGCGCGTTTCCGGACTGAAGCGCCTAGAACCGCTCTGTCACACCGGCCGGCGTTGCAGTTCGAGGGCAATAGAATCGCTGCCTATCGAGACTGTTGTTGGTCATTGCACAATAGTGCCGCTCATGTTTATCGGTATCCAATGGCCATCATGCGAGTATGGTTCCGATGGCTTCAGGACGGTCTTATTCAAGGCCACGCCGGAGCTCAATGGTCCCACTTGACTAGAACACAAGAGGGCGGAAATATTGTTCACTCGGCTGTGCAGGATCGTATAACACGCCACGGATCTTGGGCCAGGGGGCACGATTGCAGTAAGACACGTATCCACACGGACAATGCGACATTTGGAGCACCACGGGCTGTCGACACGGTGACTTTTGTTGAGACTTCAGTTCTTGTGAGAGCCGTGAGAGAGGCTCGCCGACGGTGAAGCACCCGACGAGAAGCCTCGACTCATGAGAAGCACGACATCGTCTTTTCATACGAGTACCGCTTTTGTGTACAACATCAAATGGACATATCTGTACATGGAGACTCGAGTGAGAGTGAACTTCACCAGACTACATATGTTATACAGTAGTCATATCGGACCAATACCTGGTGTGGGTACATAACACCATCGCCTCGGTTTTCATACCCGGTAATTTAGACAGCAGCCGTTACATTTCTGGTATATTAAGGCTGATGGCTGGACCCTGTCTTAGAGGCTTGTGTGAGTTTCTTTTACAGCCGGATTCTGCAATTTAGTGCAAGATGGGTTGGAAAGATATCCGTTATGCAGTGAGAAAAACATATTGGACAAGAAATCTTGGGGAGATGACATTCTGAATTATACGTCCAGGAGTCAGTTGAAGAAAAGGTAGAATATCTGCCCTACAATTTCTAACCAATAGTAATTTTCATTCGTCGTGCTTGCAGTTCGTAGTGGTCTGCTCTAGATCGCTGATGAAAGCAGCTAAACACCGCATATTGACGTCTCTTATTCGTGTCTTACAAGGCTCAACAATCTACACTGAAACATAGCGCTAACTTAACGCATATATGACTTTCCAAGTGAAAGTCAGTTTCATAATGAGAAAATAGTGTTTAGAGCAGCTCTGAGAATCCCCCATCACCGTTCTGGGCGAGTGATGTTTCCCATTGCCTTTCGTGAACCTATTATGAAGTCTCAAGAGTGTATCTCTGGATGGCCCTGATGATTTGTATAGAGTCGTGTCAATTTTGCATTGTTATGGATGAACGGAATGGAGAGGGTGAAAGCCGGTGCCGCACGTAGGCTGATCTTTTCGAATAGCACTCAGGAGAGAGATTAAATCGACAGAGCGACGTATCATTTCCACCTCCATTGTGAAGCGAATACTGGGTGGACTGAAATCAGATATTCTAAAAATCTTTTCAAATTCTCACTTCCACGAGCCCAAACAACAATAAGCAGACGATTCTGCGGAAACATGATGTGAAATTTGTTTTTAGATCGCTGTCCAAGATTAGAGCCTCAAAGGGTTTGTAAAGGAAGATCTTGGTTTGCGTAAGGCGGATATCTAACGAATGTCTTCCAGCTGTGCCATGTCATACACTGGTCAGACCAGCAGCATCGTGGAGAACCGGTGTATTGAGCATAACCGTCACACGCGCTTACAACAGCCAACCAAATCTGCTATTGCTGAACATTGCCTTGGTACCAGTCACCCTGTGTAATGTAACACGGAGATTCTGGCTTGCACTTATAGCTACTGAAATAGTGTCATGAAATTAAATTATCAAGAAGCCTTATAAACTTAGCTTTTTTGTTTTTGTTTAAATTCTGCTCGGAATCCTGCTCTCTCCCTCGTCAAACGACAGAGGGACAGAGTTAATTCTACCTCGCCTGTTGGTATTTAATGCTCTCTATCGATAATTTCAGACAGAGGCCACCTTTGGCTGTGCGGTAGCGCTAGCGTTTAAGGCGAGTGTGTTGTTTTTCGGCAAATCCCCAGCATACCGAGGTTTTAAATTTCCTTGCACAACGCTTTCTCGTTATATTTGTGCCTTGAAAATGGCTTGGTGTGCGCTTGTCAAAACATCGGCTGTTGGTGGAGGTCACTGGCTGCATTCACGTAAGTTGTTTGAACATTATATATGCCGGGAGAAACTCAAGTGTCAGAAGCATGTTCAATCAAGTTAACACAGGAGACATCAATGGACACTCCATTTGGTTGATTTCTGCGTTCTGGAGGGAGGCGTTCACATTGGCAAGCTGTGCTCGTCTATCATCGTCTTGAAAATGGATTTACCGCCGAAATATTGACTGTTTGATTTTACATTAGGTTGGTGTATAATGTCCTGATGCTGCAGAGTCCTAAGACCACTCTGGATTGTGTGAGGGTGCCGAACAAGATACCCGCCCAAAAGATGACCAATGCCTCTAGATGCTGAACACGTGGGACTACACGCCCGAGGTGTTCAACTGGGACCTGGCCACCTCTACCTCATCTACAATAATCGTCAGGCGTCACACAAATCTTGCTCTGTTCGGTGAAGAGATCTCGATGCTATTTATCTAAGTGCCATTAGCGGTGTTGAGTTGCCCACCTTTTTCCTGCAGCACAAAGCTCGGTAGTTTGTACTGTAGTTCGTATTGGACGCCTGAAGGCCAAATCGATCGTGTGGAGATGGCTTCGTTTTGTAACAGTATTTTTGCTGATCCTACGTGCCATAAAGTGTCGACAGCGGTCATCAGCTGGTGTCATTGGCCATGGGCGACCACTAAGAAGTAGGTTTTCGTGTTTTGTGTCTCACCATTCTGGCTGAATTTGTTATTTTATTTATTTATTATTTACCCTTCAGATACCTAGTACTCTACAATAGTCCATACTTTTTGCCTATTATAGTATTTCTACACTCACTATGAGTTCAACAATAACGACTATGAAGTTAAAAAAAAAGAAAAAAGTGTGGTTATACGAGGTGTTTTGGTAAGTCTGGAAAATTTCCATGGTAGAACTGAACATTTCAGTTGCACCTTCGTGGTTGGTAAGCTTGATTATTCCAAGGATCGTATAAAGAACTTCAACAATGTACAGCGTACATTCTTTGTTGACAGCCGTCTGAATTGATCAGTGAGTCGACTGAGATTGAAAATTGAGTTATTAAACATTTTCATATGAAGGGATGGACTGTAGCACAAATCGAAACAGGACTGGATGAAGTTCACGCAGACTCTGCATCATCACTGAAGACAATTTACTTTTGGATTAATGAACTAAACGTGCTCGGACAAGCACCGCAGACGAGGCACATCCAGTTGAGGTCACAACAAAGGAAACCGTTGACAAAATCCAAGATATGGTAATGCAAGACCGCCGAATAAATTGACACGCAAAAAACTGGTATTTCACTGGAATAATGCACCATCCCACACGGCAGCCACAACAATGGTGAAAGAGAATGAACAGGGCTTTCGATTGGTTCCTCATCCACCTTATTCATCAGACTTAGCCCCAAATAACTTCTCCCTCTTCCCTAACTCGAACTTTGGCTTCCTTGTCAACGAGTGTTTAGCAGAGTCTGACAGAACGTATTTTTCCGATTGGATGCAAAAGCTAGAGGATCGCTGGACGAACTGTATAACCCACGAAGAAGTAAAGTGAGTTCTTTACGAAACAAGCTTTTATTCTTGCTTGTTTGTTCAAAAATGGCTCTGAGCACTGAGGTCATCAATCCCCTAGAACTTAGAACTAGTTAAACCTAACTAACCTAAGGACATTACACACACACCCATGTTAGAGCTAGGATTCGAACCTGCGACCGTAGCGGTCGCGCGGTTCCAGACTGAAGCGCCTAGAACCCTTGCTTGTTTGTCCAAGAAACGTGTTTTATTTCATTTATTCTTCCTGCCGATGCTATTTTTAATTCTCTTTATCCTGGGTTCGATCAGTGAGTGTTGTTGAATTATTGTGTGGGTATTTGAAAACTAACGTAGCGCAGAGGCAGAAAAAGGAATGAGCCGTAAAAGCACGGGGCGAGAAAGCTGGCTGGGAGTTTCAGTTCCAACGAATCTGTCACCCCCCCCCCCCCCCCCCCCCCCGGTTAATATTTCATTAGAAGAACCGTTCGCTGATCAAGGTCGTTCTAGATACGACAGAGAAAGGAACAGGCCACAAGGATCTGGATGTACTGTGTAAGCTGTCTATTCTTTGAAGAAAGATAACCGAATATGTCAGTTCTGGGATTTATCGTTTTCAATTGCGTTCACTTTACCTCAGTTATGACAGGGACGAGTTTTATGTTGCTATCACGTTTCACAGAGATTTTTGGATTTAACAAGGTTTTCACAGGCTCCCGGTTCCGCTTTACGCAGTGCTACTTCCCTGCTCTTCACAAGGGTTGAGCTGTAGTGAACGTTAATTAATAGGAAAGCATGTTTTCCGTACGTATCTGGGAGGAATGCGAGGGAGTGATATTTTTCCATTATCACTAACGATTACCCTAGTTTCTCCCCAAATGAGTGCATCTATGAATCTGAAACCATACCTTGTTAAGAGACCACTCAGAATTGTTGTAATGCTCTGACTGTGAGTGTAAAATTGCATATTGAAGTAGTTAGCTTCGTCTTAAGAAATAAAAGGGCATCATTGTACGACGGCGTACTAAAACGTATTGCCTCCAAACTTTTTATGCGAAAAAAATTAAAGCTTTTTTAAATAAAACAAACGTTATTAACATTCTACATCTTTATTCTATCTGTCTATATATTTGCAGCCCATCTGCCGCTACAGGACTCCGAATTGTAGCTTGTAACAGACGGTGTGTAAAGTAACTAAATCGGTGCGTGAGAAACAGCGCACTGTAAATGAGTTTCGCTTTAAAGAGTTTGTCCACACATGAAATATCCTCTCCTTCCGCACATAAGTCCAGACCACACACATGCGCTGCGACATCTGCAACATTCTGATCCCTTGGGTCACTGTCATCGATCATCCTCCAGACAATCACGAATTGATCCAATGCGATTTTCATATGTTTCCTGAATTTAAAGAACTCAAACGGAGACTTCGGTTTCATAGTGATGAAGCGGTGCAAGCAGAGGTGAGGTTGTGGCTGCGCCAACAAAGTCAAACATTCTATAGTGACGGTATCTCGCTGGGAGAAATGTGTCCGTCGACGGAGTGGCAGTATTGAGAAATAAATATGTATAAATGAAGAATAAAGATGTAGAATGTTAATAACGTTTGTTTTATTTAAAAATCTCTAAGAGTTTTCACATAAATTCGGAGGCATTGCTTTTCAGCATGCCCTCGTAAAGTACTGAAGCATCTCCCCATTTATGCAAAGAGATCCAGAGTATTGCCAAGAATGTCAACGCACCTCAGCTTGCATAATGACAAAGAGTAGGAGAATTCGTTCAGTACTGAATCTCATCGGAATAGGTCGTGCACGACAGTGCACGGTACCAATATGTTCCAAAAAGCCGTGCGCGATAATATAGTTTTTCAGGCGGTTATATCTCGAGTTCTATTGATCACAGAGATTAGGAGTCGAATGTTTTGGGTAGCCCTTAGCCTGGCTACCATTTCTATACATGTCGGAATAACAGGCATACTGTACCTATCCTAAAGTAAAGGGTCAAAATTTAAACATTACACACTTGCGCCAGCCCACGCAAATTGAGCAAATTGGCTGGTTCTTTTCCATTAGGTGTGGTCTAGGGTGGGCCTTAGACGTCTTATACAATCATCATTTGTTATGTCAACGCACCTCAACTTGCATAATGACAAAGAGTAGGAGATTTTTGGGTACCAATTCTAAGGATGGCCACTTCTATAATTTCTGTTCTGGCAAATAGTCGCTATTTTTACCAAGTATTCTTAAACGATTTTCTCTGGGAGAATAGAAATTTTTTTCGATATCATTATACGTTACCGAGATCCAGAGGTTCAAAGTTACCGTACTTATGCAGAAAACCGCAAAAACAGGTTCTAGCGTTTTTTGGGACCATGGGCAGCAATTATTAAATTATGCGCAACGTATCAGAATGCTACTTGCGCTCCCCCAAGTCGCTTTCAATACCTATATTCCTTACTGGGCCGTGATCCGGTTATTTCTTCCTAATCACTAAAGCAACAGGCAAGAAAGCTGACTTGGAGGAGGTAAGCAAAAGGAAAGTGAGATAATTAACTAGAAGTGGCATACTTTCATTTCAGCGCCCTTCTGCCAAGATAATAAATACAGAACACATAGGCAATTTTCGCTTTCGCTATTATAATGTACGACCACAAAAAACTGTCTCTTCAACCGTTGTTTCATCTGAGATTCTTCACAGTCACTCAGTGGCAGATCGGTCCGTTAATTCGCTGCCGGCACTTTGAGCGTTGCGGAGGACATCATGGAGGAACCTGAAATATTCATCCACTTCAATTCAAACAGCAGTCTTTCTCTGCACATTCACTTCCTGTGCTTCATGTTTGCAGGCCACCTAGGACCCGGCCCCAGAGCGCGTTGTGATATTCATGTCGACCGCCGCTGCAGGAACACGCGTCGGCTGTCTCTCAGATTCTGAGTCCGCAGACGCAGACCGGTACTTCAGCAGTGCTGTTGTTGCAGTGATGCAAGAGAAGCTAAATACGTAGTTTAAATGAAGAAGTGGTTCCTATGCAGGTTTGGACACAGCGTCAGCAGTGTTGCCGAGGATCTACCAGGTTGACTCATGGGGCAGGATTTCCTTACTCTCTGGTGTTCCATACTGAGACAGCTGTTGCCACTGAGCACTAGCCACGCCCACATACCGAGGGCATTCCCTGATACTAGTGCACTCTGCAGTGCCTTCTTCTCTGCAGGAACGGTCGTTTCCTTGTTTCGTTCCTTCTGATTTGATGCCAGTAAGCGGCGTATGGACTTCTGCAGAAATTGTATCAGCCCTGTTGAGGGGTTCAGTGTTGGAATCCGACTCTTTCCCTTTGATATTTAGAAAGAACTTGTAGGAACAAGCGTTGCTGACAGAGAGGGGGGATCCGTATTACTATTTTTTTCGATTTCGTGGCCTGCACACCTGTGCGATTCTGAACTGAAATTCAACCAGTGCATAACTGGTAGCAGCCTGTGAGACTAGACACTGAACGATAACCCACTACAGCAGTTAAAATAACCTCTTGATACAATCGTTTTGTTGGTATTGGCAACTTATAATCGCCCCTGACCAAGTTTAATATTTTTTTCAATAATTTTGTGCCCAGTTCATCCATTTTTTACAAATGTTGAAACTGAATCGCTCGTCCAAAAAAGACGGCTAAATATCTATTGCTTTTTATGGGAATATTTAAGTCGCGTCAGTGGATCTGCTAACAGGGGGCCTCTTAAGAAAGTATATGTAGTTTTCTATCATTATCGGCGCTATGTGTTTAGATGCACGGTTTCTTGTTAAAGTTACTGGCTCGTCTGTCCCTATCCTAATACCAGACTGATGAGGACTGATTCCACACAAAAGTCTTCACCCTACAAACAACTATGTAGCAAATTGTCCAACACTTTCCATAAAATGTCTTCAAAAAGTCATGTTTGTCGTTTTCAGTGTTGTTGGAGCCGGCCGGTGTGGCCGAGCGGTTCTAGGCGCGACAGTCTGGGACCGCGCGACCGCTACGGTCGCAGGTTCGGATCCTGCCTCGGGCATGAATGTGTTTGATGTCCTTAGGTTAGTTAGGTTTAAGTAGTTCTAAGTTCTAGGGCACTGACGACCTCAGATGTTAAGTCCCATACTGCTCAGAGCCATTTGAATCATTTGTTGTTGGTATTAAGCGCTGTTGCGGGCACAAGTTGGTCAGCTGACAGAAGTATGGTCTAATCTGCATATGAAGAGTCTATATAACATTCGAGGCAACGCCATCTACACCCTATGATTTGTTTCTGTTTATTTCAGTATTTCTTCTTAGACTTTCTCCTCCGCCAGTTGACGAACTACTCGAAGACTATGGAACATTTTTTTTTTTTTTTTTTTGTGTTGTATGTGCGGGAGTGTCAGCATCTTCGACATCATCTGCGAACAGCTTACCCATTAATAACTGACGTTACAATTTCTTAATTACATTCTATCCTCGTTGATTGAAGTCGACAGCTTACACTGTGATTTTACTTTTTGATGAACTGTTTTGTATGGCTTGTCTCAAGCATCAAGACATAGATTCAGTAACACAAACTGCTTGCAGCTATCCATTCTTACTTGTCGCAAGATTGGAAATTCTGGAAATTTGTGGTAAGGTTCTATGGGACCAAACTGCTGAGGTCATTGGTCCTAACGCTTACACACTAATTAATGTAACTTAAACTAACGTAACACGACACCACACACCCATGCCCGAGGGAGGACTCGAACCTCCGACGGGGTTAGCCGCGCCAACCACGGCAAGGTGCCTTAAACCTCGCAGCTACCCCGCGCGGCTCGCAAGCTTGGCTTCTGGTTCTTGCACAGTTCCAGTCTGTGAGCTCGATCTTCCACGGTGGGGTTTCTCTGATGAAATCTTGTTCCTCTTCTAACCTGTGTTCTTAATCTTTGGAGGCTCCATTTCATAGAATTCGTCTGCTTGGTCGAGTAAGCCTGACTGCAGATATTGCTAGTTATATTGCTACTGGCATTACTCTGACTAGGTGTTTTGCTTTTCTGTCTATATTATCACGTATAACTATGGGTTACAGACAGAGAATTGTATTCCGAAATTGGTTCCAACAAGCCTTCTTCATGTTACAGTGTCTAGTTTAATCTTTATCCCCTCCCCCATGGTCTTATATGCATCATTTCAATCTGAAAAGTACGCTTTTGTGGTCACTTCTTGTGACGCCTCCCTTTACTGCCCAGAGTGCGATCACTTCAGCCGCACGTTGTTTACTTATTGTGCTGTCTACGTTTGATTTTGCCCCGACTCTGCTGCCATACGTGGGCGGATTGCCGTCTTTATTCACAGCCCCTACGTCAGGCTAAATTATGGCTTCCTTCAGTAGTAAGCCTCTTCCATGTTGCACCACACTGTGCCTTGATGGGGACTTCGCGGTTACGTCCATTTCATGGATTAGAGGTTTATACATTATTATTGGTTACTTGAGTTCGTTTCTGTTCCAAAATGGCGAACTAGCCAGTTACAGTAGCATCTACATCTTATACAAATACACTCCGCAAGCCACCGTATGGTGCATGGCAGAGGGTACCTTGCACCACTACTAGTCATTTCGTTTCCTGTTGGAAATAGAGCGAGGGAAAGACAAATATCTACACTCCTGGAAATGGAAAAAAGAACACATTGACACCGGTGTGTCAGACCCACCATACTTGCTCCGGACACTGCGAGAGGGCTGTACAAGCAATGATCACACGCACGGCACAGCGGACACACCAGGAACCGCGGTGTTGGCCGTCGAATGGCGCTAGCTGCGCAGCATTTGTGCACCGCCGCCGTCAGTGTCAGCCAGTTTGCCGTGGCATACGGAGCTCCATCGCAGTCTTTAACACTGGTAGCATGCCGCGACAGCGTGGACGTGAACCGTATGTGCAGTTGACGGACTTTGAGCGAGGGCGTATAGTGGGCATGCGGGAGGCCGGGTGGACGTTCCGCCGAATTGCTCAACACGTGGGGCGTGAGGTCTCCACAGTACATCGATGTTGTCGCCAGTGGTCGGCGGAAGGTGCACGTGCCCGTCGACCTGGGACCGGACCGCAGCGACGCACGGATGCACGCCAAGACCGTAGGATCCTACGCAGTGCCGTAGGGGACCGCACCGCCACATCCCAGCAAATTAGGGACACTGTTGCTCCTGGGGTATCGGCGAGGACCATTCGCAACCGTCTCCATGAAGCTGGGCTACGGTCCCGCACACCGTTAGGCCGTCTTCCGCTCACGCCCCAACATCGTGCAGCCCGCCTCCAGTGGTGTCGCGACAGGCGTGAATGGAGGGACGAATGGAGACGTGTCGTCTTCAGCGATGAGAGTCGCTTCTGCCTTGGTGCCAATGATGGTCGTATGCGTGTTTGGCGCCGTGCAGGTGAGCGCCACAATCAGGACTGCATACGACCGAGGCACACAGGGCCAACACCCGGCATCATGGTGTGGGGAGCGATCTCCTACACTGGCCGTACACCACTGGTGATCGTCGAGGGGACACTGAACAGTGCACGGTACATCCAAACCGTCATCGAACCCATCGTTCTACCATTCCTAGACCGGCAAGGGGACTTGCTGTTCCAACAGGACAATGCACGTCCGCATGTATCCCGTGCCACCCAACGTGCTCTAGAAGGTGTAAGTCAACTACCCTGGCCAGCAAGATCTCCGGATCTGTCCCCCATTGAGCATGTTTGGGACTGGATGAAGCGTCGTCTCACGCGGTCTGCACGTCCAGTACGAACGCTGGTCCAACTGAGGCGCCAGGTGGAAATGGCATGGCAAGCCGTTCCACAGGACTACATCCAGCATCTCTACGATCGTCTCCATGGGAGAATAGCAGCCTGCATTGCTGCGAAAGGTGGATATACACTGTACTAGTGCCGACATTGTGCATGCTCTGTTGCCTGTGTCTATGTGCCTGTGGTTCTGTCAGTGTGATCATGTGATGTATCTGACCCCAGGAATGTGTCAATAAAGTTTCCCCTTCCTGGGACAATGAATTCACGGTGTTCTTATTTCAATTTCCAGGAGTGTATATGCCTCCAAATGAGCCCTAATTTATCTTATATGAGTGGTACATACGCGAAATATAGTTGCGGCCTTGGGTCGTACTACACTCATCTTCAAACGCCGGGTCTGTCAATTTCCTTAATTGCGTTTCGCGAAAGGAACGTCGTCTTCCCTACGGAGATTCCTATTTGAGTGCGCCGCGCGAGGTAGCCGTGCGGTCTGTGGCGCCTTGTCACGATTCGCGCGGCTTCCACCGGTCGGAGGTTCGAGTCCTCCCTCGGGCATGGGCGTGTGTGTTGTCCTTAGCGTAAATTAAAGTTAGATTAAGTAATGTGTCAGTTTAGGGACCGATGACTTCAGCAGTTTGGTCCTATAGAACATACCACAAATTTCAAATTTTTTTTTTTTCCCATTTGAGTGCACGAAACATCTCCATAATACTCGTGTGTTGATACAACCTGCTGATAACAAGTCTAGCAACATGCCCTCCAATTGCTTCGATGTATTCCTTAATTCAGACCTGGTGTGAATCCCAAATACTCCAGTAGTACCCAAGAATGGTTTACACAAGTATTGTACACGCGGTCCGAAGTCGACCATTCGCCTTGCCAACTGCAATCCTTACATGCGCGTTCCATTACATATCGCTTTGCAGCGTTACGCCTAGACATTTATTCGATGTGACCGTGACAGCAACAAACTACTAATGCTGTATTCGAACATAGCGCGTTTTTTCGGTAAAAATCTTTCTATAGCGAAAATCGCATAAATATATAATTATTTTAGACAACTGGTTTGGAGAGGATTGGTGTCATCTTCTGGTCTTCAAAAATTATTATCACAAAAACTGTTCATTGTGAGCTGGAGGCTGATGGCAAGTTGTCGCATTAGTGGATAAAATGTAGCATGTTTTTCCCCTATTCTTCTGTACTGACTTTCATTTTTCTACATATAAAGCATGCAGCCTTTCATCAAACCAGCTAGAAATTTTGTCTAAGACGTGTTGTACCGCCTACAGTCACTCAACGAAGACACTTCCGCACACTCAAGTGTCATCAGCAGACAGTCCGAGATAGCTGCTCACTCTCACCGTCAGATCATTTATGTCTATAAAGAACAAGAGCAGTCCTATCTCACTTGCCTGGGACGATCGTAACATATACTTTTTTCTGATGAACTCTCGCCATCGAGGACAATGTACTAGTTTCTATTACTTATGAAGTCTTGGAGCCACTCACTTATCTCGGAACCTAATGAGTATGCCAGGACCTTCGTTCATAGCCTCCAGTGGGGCACCATGTCAAACACTTTCCGGAAATCCAGGAATATGGAGTCTGTCTGTTGCCCTTCATCGATGATTCGCAGGATATGTGTGAGAAGAGCAAGATGAGTTTCAGACGAGCGTTAGTTTCTAAATCAGTGATAATATGTGGACAGAAGATTTTTCCGTTTCAAGGGAATTTATTATACTCGAACTCAGAATGTGTTCTAGAATTTTGCAGCAAACCGATGTTAAGTACACTACTGGCCATTAAAATTGCTACACCAAGAAGAAATGCAGATGAGAAACGGGTATTCATTGGACAAATACATTATACTAGAACTGACATGTGATTACATTTTCACGCAATTTGGGTGCATAGATCCTGAGAAATCAGTACCCAGAACAACCACCTCTGGCCGTAATAACGGCCTTGATACGCCTGGACATTGAGTCAAACAGAGCTTGGATGGCGTGTACAGGTACAGCTGCCCATGCCGCTTCAACACGATACCACAGTTCATCAAGAGTAGTGACTGGCGTATTGTGACGAGCCAGTTGCTCGGCCACCATTGACCAGACGTTTTCAGTTGGTGAGAGATCTGGAGAATGTGCTGGCCACGGCAGCAGTCGAACATTTTCTGTATCCAGAAAGGCCCGTACAGGACCTGCAACATGCGGTCGTGCATTATCCTGCTGAAATGTAGGGTTTCGCAGAGATCGAACGAAGGGTAGAGCCACGGGGCGTAATACGTTTGAAATGTAACGTCCACTATTCAAAGTGCCGTCAGTGCGAACAAGAGGTGACCGAGACGTGTAACCAATGGCACCCCATACGATCACGCCGGGTGATACGCCAGTATGGCGATGACGAATACACGCTTCCAATGTGCGTTCACCGCGACATCGCCAAACACGGATCGACCATCATGATGCTGTAAACACCTGGATTCATCCAAAAAATGACGTTTTGCTATTCGTGCACCCAGGTTCGTCGTTGAGTACACCTTCGCAGGCGTTCCTGTCTGTGATGCACCGTCAAGGCTAACCGCAGCCATGGCCTCCGAGCTGATAGTCCATGCTGCTGCAAACGTCGTCGAACTGTTCGTGCAGATGGTTGTTGTCTTGCAAACGTCCCGATCTGTTGACTCGGAGATCGAGACGTGGCCGCACGATCCGTTACAGCCATGCGGATAACATGCCTGTCATCTCGACTGCTAGTGATACGAGGCCGTTGGGATCCAGCACGGCGTTCCGTATTACCCTCCTAAACCCACGGATTCCATATTCTGCTAACAGTCATCGGATCTCGACCAACGCGAGCACTAATGTCGCGATACGATAAACCGCAATCGCGATAGGCTACCATGCGACCTTTATCAAAGTCGGAAAAGTGATGGTACGCATTTCTCCTCCTTACACGAGGCATCACAACAACGTTTCACCAGGCAACGCCGGTCAACTGCTGTTTGTGTATGAGAAATCGGTTGGAAATCTTCCTCATGTCAGCACGTTGTACGTGTCGCTGCAGGCGCCAACCTTGTGTGAATACTTTGAAAGGCTAATCATTTGCATATCACAGCATCTTCTTCCTGTCGGTTAAATTTCGCGTCTATAGTACGTAATCTTCGTGGTGTAGCAATTTTAATGGCCAGTAGTGTATATTGGTCTGTAATTTTACAGGTCTGTTGTTTTACTCTTCTTATATGTAGGAGTCACCTGCACGTGTCCCTATTCGCTTCGTAATTCGCACTGGGCGAGAGATTTGCTACAAATGAAAGCTAAATATGGGGCCAATGCGGAAGAGTACTCTTTGTAAAACCGAACTGGGATTCCATCAGGACGTCGCGACTCATTTCCACTCTTTCAGCATAGTATGTTATGCCCATTTTACTTAATTCTGTTCTCAGTCTCTGATTCTCTCGTCCTAATTCTTGTAATTTGCATGTGGAAATATCCACTTAGCAATGCGTTTCTTAAACCGAGCTAGGTGCCGCAGTGGCTAGCACACTGGACTCGCATTAGGGATGGCGACGGTTCAATCCCGCGACCGGCCATCCTGATTTAGGTTTTCCGTGGTTTCCCTAAATCGTTCCTGGCAAATGCCGGGATGATTCCTTTGAAAGGGCACGGCCGACTTCTTTCCCCATCCTTCCCTAATCCGATGAGACCGATGACCTCGCTGTTTGGTCTCTTCCTCCAAATAACCCAACCCCAATGTGTTTCTTTAGCTCTTCGGCTTTGGCTAACTTTTTCGTCTCAACGGATTCATTCCTGCGAGCTCGGTAACGTCCTCGAGTATGTCACACCCATGGACCATGCTAATTTCTCTTTGTTCCCGTCTGACGCTGTCAGCATGCAGCTGCTGACTGCTCTGGAGGACACGAGTTCGGCGGGCAGCATTCTTTGATAGCAACACTTCTTGCCTTAAAGCGACAGATAGCGGACATCCAAAGCTTGGAGCAGCTCTTCGAGGCACGTGGATAGACTAAACGAAACATCACTGGTTGTAGCCTACGCAGGCCGGTTTCTGCCCCTCCCCCAGACTGGTGACAAGAGTGCACGCTTACCGAACTGCGCTAACCTAAGGACATCACACACATCCTTGCCCAGGGCAGGATTCGAACCCGCGACCGTAGCAGTCGCGCGGTTCCAGATTGAAGCGCCTAGAACCGCTCGGTCACAAGACCGGCTACATAGGTAGCCGGCTGCATCAGTATAGGACTGAACGTAAGGTAGCAGTGTACACAGGATAATCCCGGTGGTTTACTTGTTCTGTACTGAAGAGGCGAGTCCTATGCCACGAAGTACAGGACAGTCAATAGTTGCAAATCTAACTTCATAACTAGACTCCTCTGCTCTTTGTATACACTAGGTATTCTTTCTTTCCTTGCTTAATTTCCTTCCATTGTTTAACTGGAAGTTGAGTTTGACTGCCAGAAGAAGAAGCTGAGAAGTATTTTTCTTGCTCACACTCTTTACTAAGATAGGATGATCCTTCAGTGTCCCAGCATTGCACTATTTTGGTAATGGTTTTGTCTATATAGATGGATACAGCTTTAGGAGAGCGGCAGTTAATACATTGCATCACATCGTGTTCGATGGTATACCATGACCGCAGTGTGTATTTTAGCGTGCTCAAGGGCGGTAAGTCCCAATTACTGTTACGTGAACTTCCGCTGTTCTGCGAAAAACTGCAGAGGCCTTATAATTGTCTCTTTCCTTAGGTCACAAAGGACAGAGAACCTCATATTTTGGAAATTCCATTTGTTATGCTATAGAAATGACAAGTATACGTGTGTTACTCGCGTCACCCAAACCGAACGGAAACGACAACAGTATGAAAAATGTAAATTTTAAATAATCATTTTAAGCTAACAAAAAATTCGTTCATTGGTGCCAACGAGAACGTAGCGGTTAAAACTTAACAAGTCACACTCAGTTATGCGAGGTGGCATAAAAATCTGCTTCCATGTCAGTTGTGCCAGAGTAGTGGGGTGAATGAGCAAGAATCAGCGATTTGCGTCCGTAAGCCTGCAGTAGAAACGATCTGGTAATCTTTTGGGCTTACACATAGCTCTGATGAATCACAGCATCAGAGACAACGCCCGAAAAGCGTGTGATCCACTGTAAGGGTAGCACCAGACTTTCTGATCAAACGATCTCGAACTAGGAATCGGACTACCTTTTTTAAATGAAAGCAGTATGAACGAATACTGTATTTATTAAATTTGTAGTGCATGCCAAGTCCAGTTGTTGGGATCCACTCGCGCTGTTTATTCTTTATCACAGTTCCCTTTTATTCTGAAGTACGCCAAATCACTAGTTTATAATTAACAAAAAATAAGCTTCTAGTAATACTGTCACGACAATAACGCTTTTAAACACTTCACTGACTGTATTTCAGTACTGTGGTGAAATTTTTTAAAAAAATGGCTCTGAGCACTATGGGACTTAACATCTATGGTCGTCAGTCCCCTAGAACTTAGAACCGCTTAAACCTAACTAACCTAAGGACATCACACGACACCCAGTCATCACGAGGCAGAGAAAACCCCTGATCCCGCCGGGAATCGAACCCGGGAACCCGGGCGCGGGAAGCGAGAACGCTATCGCACGACCACGAGCTGCGGACGGTGAAGTTCACTAATTCTGCTCTTTTCCTTAGAAATGTATTACTTTCCTTAACTCAAAAGTTCGTGCAGGCATCATCTCTCAATCTCTCCGTTTTAATACAAGGGGCATTCAATAAGTAATGCAACGCATGTTTTCTCAAAGCAGGTTGTTTGTATTCAGGATTCCAATACATCATATTATTCCCCACTCTTTTAATACACCATATTGTTTCTCGCTCTTTTGGCTACAACACCCTATTTTTCAACACATGATACATGGCGGTTCACGCGAATGCCCGTAGTCACCAAGCGCTACTGGACATTATCGAAACAGCTCGGAAGTGCCCAGTTTAAAAAAAAGTACGTGCAACCCTGGCACAAACACTGAAGAAGTCAACCTACCCAGCCAAGAATGAAGTGTTTACAGAGACTAGTAGGAACACAGCCGACAGAGCACATAGCTTTCGACAGCATCCAAAATGTATTAAACAGAAAGGATGTCAAGTCAGGTGTTCGTGAGATTTGGCAGCAATTGTGGGAGAATGAAATGGGGAGGGATGTATTAGCTTCATCGTAATGTTAAAAGTGAACAGATACATTCACGTGAACTGCGAAAAAGGTTACAGTGTCGTTTGTCCTTGATGGGCAATGGGGAAGGTAAGGTGTATCAGCAGTTCCGTTTCTGTCGTTGTAAACACCCCCACCACTTGCGATAATACAATCAGCAGCTAATCTGTAGCTCTCAGGTACCTGAGATCCACCGCCTCGGATGCCTCCTTACAAGAAACAAAAAGTACCGAGACTCACTAGTCTAGTCATCCTCTTTCCGCGCTGCGAGCATCTAGTAAGTGTTCCTGCGCCCAGGTTAACCTATGTGTACAGTGACCTTCGAATAACAATGGCTCTTGCGAACCGTTCTTTCGCAACTATGCTATTAAATGTAAACTCCACGAGCCACCTAGCGGTGTGTGGTGGAGGATACTCCTGCTATCAATATTACGTCTTCCCTTTCCGTTTCTATTCACGAATGGTGCGTGATGGGAGCAATTCTCGACTGTTTCCGTACATGGTCTAATTTTACTATAATTTTCATTTTGCGAGATGTATATGGGAGTAGGTGGTATGTTTCCTGCTTTTTCTCGGAGCGTCCACTTATGGAATTTCAACAGTAAACCACTCCGTAATGTACAACGACTGCCTTTAGCGTCTCCCACTGGAGTCTAATGTGCAGATCCTTGAATCTCTCATTCTGAAATAAACTAAATATTCTGTCTTCTTCGGATCTTCTCTGTCCCCTGCATTAATCCTAGCTTGTTAGTAACATTACTCCTTTACGATGCATTCGTGGAGTAATTACATTTTGTTAGCGTTATTCCAGTGTATCTTAGTCTGGCGCTGCTTTCAGACAACAACTTTTACGTGTTAAATGAAATACTAATTTTTGCAAGGTTGCACTTTGTTGAACAATTTTTTAAATCTTCACGATGGCCTTGTCATTTCCAAGTTTTCAACCACCCACACGAGTATACGATTAGGTACGCTGTCTTAGTAGATTTTCTGTAGTATATCTAAGACGTTCCGAGCTTGTGGCTAGTTCCACATACATCTGAATGACAGAGGGGCACTAAACCATTGCCACAACTTGGAAGGAAGAAAAGAAGGAACAAATAGTACGTCATTAGAGGCGGAGTTTATAGTGATGGAATTTTGATTTAATAGAGATTACATTTGTTGTTGTTGTTGTGGTCTTCAGTTCTGAGAGTGGTTTGATGCAGCTCTCCATGCTACTCTATCCTGTGCAAGCTTCTTCATCTCCCAGTACCTACTGCAGCCTACATCCTTCTGAATCTGTTTACTGTATTCATCTCTTGGTCTCCCTCTACGATTTTTACCCTCCACGCTGCCCTCCAATACTAAATTGGTGATCCCTCGATGTCTCAGAATATGCCCTACCAACCGATCCCTTCTTCTAGTCAAGTTGTGCCATAAGCTCCTTTTCTACCCAATTCTATTCAATACCTCCTCATTAGTTATGTGATCTACCCATCTAATCTTCAGCATTCTTCTGTAGCACCACATTTCGAAAGCTTCTATTCTCTTCTTGTCCAAACTATTTGTCGTCCACGTTTCACTTCCATACATAGCTACACTCCATACAAATACTTTCAGAAACGACTTCCTGACATTAAAATATATGCTCGATGTTAACAAATTTTTCTTCTTCAGAAACACTTTCCTTGTCATTGCCAGTCTACATTTTATATCCTCTCTAGTTCGACCATCAACAGTTATTTTGCTCCCCAAATAGCAAAACTCCTTTACTACTTTAAGTGTCTCATTTCATAACCTAATTCCCTCAGCATCACCCGAGCTAATTCGACTACATTCCATTATCCTCGTTTTGCTTTTGTTGATGTTCATCTTATACGCTCCTTTCAAGACACTGTCCATTCCGTGCAAATGCTCTTCCAAGTCCTTTGCTGTCTCTGACAGAATTACAATGTCATCGGCGAACCTCAAAGTTTTTATTTCCTCTCCATAGATTTTAATACCTACTCCTAACTATTCTTTTGCTTCCTTTATTGCTTGCTCAATTTACAGATTGAATAGCATCGGGGAGAGGCTGCAACCATGTCTCACTCCCTTCCCAACCACTGCTTCCCTTTCATGTCCCTCGACTCTTATAACTGCCATCTGGTTTCTGTACAAATAGTAAATAGCCTTTCGCTCCCTGCATTTTACTCCTGCCACCTTCAGAATTTGAAAGAGAGTATTCCAGCATTGTCAATAGCTTTCTCTAAGTCTACAAATGCTAGAAACGTAGGGTTGCCTTTCCTTAATCTTTCTTCTAAGATAAGTCGTAGGGTCAGTATTGCCTCACGTGTTCCAACATTTCTACGGAATCCAAACTGATCTTCCCCCATTCCTGTCAATTGTTCCCCTATGCTCTCCCTGAAACTCTGTACAACTTCTGGTTCTTTCAGTTTATCCAGGTCCCATCTCCTTATAATCCCACCTTTTTGCAGTTTCTTCAGGTTTAATCTACAGTTCATAACCAATAAATTGTGGTCAGAGTCCACATCTGCCTCTGGAAATGTCTTACAATTTAAAACCTGGTTCCTAAATCTCTGTCTTACCATTATATAATCTATCTGATATCTATTAGTATCGCCAGGTTTCTTCCATGTATACAACCTTCTTTCATGATTCTTAAACCAAGTGTTAGCTATGATTAAGTTATGCGCTGTGCAAAATCTACCAGGCGGCTTCCTCTTTCATTTCTTAGCTCCAATCCATATTCACCTACTATGTTTCCTTCTCTCCCTTTTCCTACTCTTGAATTCCAGTTACCCATGACTATTAAATTTTCGTCTCCCTTCACTTCCTGAATAATTTCTTTTATCTCACCATACATTTCATCAATTTCTTCGTCATCTGCATAGCTAGTTGGCATATAAACTTGTAGTACTGTAGTAGGCGTGGGCTTCGTGTCTATCTTGGCCACAATAATGCGTTCACTATGCTGCTTGTAGTAGCTTACCCGCACACCTATTTTTTTATTCATTATTAAACCTACTCCTGCATTACCACTATTTGATTTTGTATTTATAAACCTGTATTCACCTGACCAAAAGTCTTGTTCCTCCTGCCACCGAACTTCACTAATTCCCACTATATCTAACTTTAACCTATCCATTTCCCTTATTAAATTTTCTATAATTACATTTATTAATTATAATCCATTTGAAATTCAGTGAGGTATTTGCGGAATAGTAACAAATTAAGGTATTGGACGCGTCAGCTGCAGAAATGAGGGTTACCAGGTGTCCCGATTTGGATGGGATTGTCTCGATGATCCTACTGAAAACTCGTCTCTCGATTAATCTTCCACAGGACAATATTTCAGAAAATACAGCCTCTTCACTGTGCGAGTGTTTAAATCAAGAGGCAGGCTTATAAACGTAACTGAAATTAAAAATTCCGCTATTAGTCCTAAGGGAGATGAGTTGACAAAATTGCATCCAACAGCCGTTACACCGAATCGTTTAGTTGCGAGTCAGATGTCGATCTAAATAATTCATTGTTATTACTGGGTGTTTTGTGGCTCGCGAAGCATTTATGCAAAGCATTTCATCGTCAGACAACGAAACTCAGAAAGTGCCAATCCCAAAAAAAGATGCAAAGTTGAAATTTCAAACGAAGCTGAATAATGAATACTTTGATGTTTACTAATTGTAGAGTACACTGAGGTGTCAAACTTCATGGAATAGCCATATGCACATATACGGGTGACGCTAGTATCGCGTGCACGAGGTTTCCGACCTGATTATACTCCACAACGGGAATTAACAGACTCTGAACGCGAAATGGTAGTTGGAGCTGGACGCGTGAGACACTCCATTTCGAAAATCTTAGGGAATTCAGTATCCCGATATCCATATTGTCAAGAGTATGTCGAGAATACCAAATTTCACGCTTTATGTCTTACAACGGACGACGCAGTGGCTGACGGGCTTCATTTAACGACTGAGAGTAGCGGGGTTAGTGTGGAGTTGTCAGTGCTAACAGACAAGCAACATTGCTTGAAATAACCGCAGAAATCAATGTCAGACGTGGGATAGTGCCGGGAAATCTGGTGTTAATGGGCTATGGCAGCGGACGACCGATGCGAGTACGTTTGCTAACAGTACATCGCCTGCAGCGCGTCTCCTGGACTCGTGACCATATCGGTTGGATCCTAGACGACTGGAAAGCCGTGACCTGGTCATATGAATCTCGATTACAATGGCTAAGAACTTATGGTAAGGTCCGAGTGTGGCACAGACCCCAGGAAGCCATGGACCCGAGTTGTTAACAAGGCACTGTGCAGGCCGGTGGTAGCTCCATAATGGTGTAGGCTATGTTTACACGTAATAGACTAGGTCCTCTGCTCCAAATGAATCGATCATTGACTGGAAATGGTTATGTTCGACTACCTGGAGACTATTTGCAGCTATTCACGGACTTCATGTTCCCAAACAACGATGGAAATTTCATGGATGACAATGCGCCATGTCGCTGAGGCACAGTTGCTCGCGATTGATTTGAAGAACATTCTGGACAATTAGAGAGAATGATTTGGCCACCCAGACCACCCTACATGAATCCCATCCAATATTTATGGGTCATAATAGAGAGGTCAGTTCGTGCACCAAGTCCTGAACCGGCAACAATTTCGCAATTATGGACGTCTGCAGAGGCAGCATGGCTCAATATTTCTCAGCGGACTTCCAATGACTTGCTGAATCCATGCCACGTCAAGCCGCTGCACTACGTCGTCCAAAAGGAGGAAAGACACGATATTACGAGGTATCCCATGACTTTTGTCACTTCAGTGTATACACTAATGTGCCAGAAATTACGCTTAAAACTATGTTAGTTCATCTTTCGAGCGCAATACAATGTCAGTTCCATATGGCGTGGATTTAATAACTTCTTGGTAGGTTTTATGCAGTATGTGGCGCCAGATGTCTACCACAGTTCACTCAAATCCCCGTAAATTACGAGTCGGTGGTTTGTGGACACGGAAATGGCATGTGAGAGAGTCCCAGTCCGGCAAATTAAGTGACCAAGACGTCAACGCCAGTTGACTATCACGCTTCCCAAACCACTTTAGCACGATTCTAGCCTTGTGACACGGATAGTCACCCTGCTGAAAGATGCCATCGCCGTCGGGAATCAAGCACGAAGGGATGCAGGTGGTCCACACGTAGCCTGCAGTTATTATGGTGCCTTCGGTTGCGACGACAGGGTCCGTGGAAATCCAGATGAATGTTCCCTGTACCATAATATTGCCTCCGACGGCCTGGGTTCGTGGATTGGTGCATGTTTGGAGCAGCTGTTTGCCTGGCTGACAGTGTATCCTAACACGACCATCGGTTGATCTAACAAGGAACGTGATTCATACGACCAGGTGACACATTCCCATTGACCCACAGTCCAATGGTTCATGGCCACTGGAATAGTAATTCACGATGTCGTCGGCTCAACATGAGCACACTTACGGATCAGTCGTGCGCTGCGAAACCCCATGTTCAAGAATGTGCACTGAACATTGTGTTGCTACGATACATGTGTGTCAGCACAAGCATTATATTCCACATCTACATCTACATCTATACTCCGCAAGCCACCCAACGATGTGTGGCGGAGGGCACTTTACCTGCCACTGCCATTACCTCCCATTCCTGTTCCACTCGCGTATGGTTCGCGGGAAGAATGACTGCCGGAAAGCCTCCGTGCACGCTCGAATCATTCTAATTTTACATTCGTGATCTCCTCGGGAGGTATAAGTAGGGGGAAGCAATATATACGATACCTCATCCAGAAACGCACCCTCTCGAAACCTGGACAGCAAGCTACACCGCGATGTAGGGCGCCTCCCTTGCAGAGTCTGCCACTTGAGTTTGCTAAACATCTCCGTAAAGCTATCACGCTTACCAAATAACGGTGTGACGAAACGCGCCGCTCTTCTTCGGATCTTCTCTATCTCCTCTGTCAACCCGACCTGATGAGCAATACTCAAGTATAGGTCGAACGAATGTTCTGTAAGCCACCTGCTTTGTTGATGAACTACATTTTCTAAGGACTCTCCCATTGAATCTCAACCTGGCACCCGCCTTACCAACAATTAATTTTATATGATCATTCCACTTCAAATCGTTCCGTACGCATACTCCCAGATATTTTACAGAAGTAACTGCTACCAGTGTTTGTTCCGTTATTATATAACCATACAATAAAGGATCCTTCTTTCTATGTATTCGCAATACATTACATTTGTCTATGTTAAGTATCAGTTGCCACTCCCTGCACCAAGTGCCTATCCGCTGCAGATCTTCCTGCATTTCGCTGCAATTTTCTAATGCTTCAACTTCTCTGTATACTACAGCATCATCCGTGAAAAGCCGCATGGAACTTCCGACACTATCTACTAGGTCATTTATATATATTGTGTCTGGCACCGATCACCGCCTATTCTGCTTTATGGAGAGGATAAACCTCCGACATCCACGCCCTGCGATGAAGCGTGGACGCCTAATCCTCTTCTTGCCTTCTCGTGATTTCACCATCCTTCATCGACTTTCTAGAAAAGTAACAGTAAGACGCAAACAGCCGACCGCCTTCGCGGTTCCGAGAAGCTCATATCCTGGCGTCAGACCATAGCAACAATCTGCACATTGTAAAAGTCGCTTTTATGTGAGGATTTACCCATTTGCGAAAAGCCTCATTCCCCATTCCTCTCGGTCCCGCTTGTGTAATAGATTGGTGCATCAATTCGTAGCGTTTTTCCATAAGTTTAATAAAAGCAACAGGTACGCACAACAGGGAGTTTAGTCATCAATAATATATTCTCCTCCACTATTTACAACAGTCTGCCAACGCCGGGGTAATTTTTCGATTCCGCGGCTGTAAAAATCACGGCGAAGAACTCGTCGATCCATGTTCTTTCAAGGTTTTTCGATAGAGAAGGAAAAGATGAAAATCTGAGGGCGCAAGATCAGGAGAATAACGTGTCGTTATTCTTGGACTGCGTCTCAGTTGTTGACAATAAATACCAATAGGGACGATTATATCTCAGGGAAGCAGTTTGCAGTACACCACACCATCGCTGCCCTACCAGTTGCAAAACATTATCTTTTGTGGATGTGCACAGGTCTTTGTGCGGGGACTTGCTGCTTTGATTGGGCTCAACCATTCCTTTCTTTTCTTATATTAGTCCAAACACACCATTTCTCGTGATCAGTAACGATGCTGGATAGGGATGGTCACTGCTGTTTACGAGCCAATTGATGACGAGTAAGCAGAGATGCAGATATGGGCATTGTGATTTTGGCTTAGAGCCTGTGGTACCCGTACAAACGATTTTTGAACCCTCCTGTTTGCATGCAATTGCCGCACGATAGTGGAATGATCACAGTTCATCGCATTTGCCAGTTCTCGATTACACTGACGTGGATCATTGTGGATTAATGCGTTTAAACGATCTTCATCAAAGCCTGAAGGTCTTCCTAAACGTGGAGAGTCACTAATGTTAAAACGATCCTCCTTAAAACGAGAAAACCATTTTCTTGCCGTGCTGCGTCCAATGGCATTACCCTCACACACGGGGACAATGTTTCTGGCTGCCTCCGCTTCCGCCACACCTCTTTTGAACTCAAACGAAAGAATACATCGGAAATGTTCCGACTTCTCCACTTGACACTGCTCCATTTTATAGCATCCACAACTCCACTCACTATCTCCAAATGACAATATATAAACTCAAACAGCAACAGTGAAGTACAAATAAACAATCGAAATCGATAAATAAACCCACAGCAACCGAAATACCAACATGCAAAACAAAAACACTTCGACTTATGCACCAACCCAACCTTTCCTTACTGCGTCACGTACCCTTTGTTCAGGTTAGAAGTGCCAGGTATGTAGTTTCATTTACTCAAGTCATGAGCATACACATAAGATTCTATGAATTTACTATTTCAGGTAGGTAAATAAAAGGAATTTATAGATGTACACACACACAAAACAGAAATCAAACAGTATTTGCCCAAAACGAGCAACTGCTACAGAATTTTCTTGTGCCTTGAAGAACTACTACTCGCTGCAAGAATCAATGCAGGATGAGCACTGTCAAACATCACTCGTTGTCAATGCTTGTGGTGTCACCGCCAGACACCACACTTGCTAGGTGGTAGCTTTAAATCGGCCGCGGTCCATTTAGTACATGTCGGACCCGCGTGTCGCCACTATGTGATCGCAGACCGAGCGCCACCACAAGGCAGGTCTCGAGATACGGACGAGCACTCGCCCCAGTTGTACGACGACTTTGTTAGCGACTACACTGACGAAGCCTTTCTCTCATTTGCCGAGAGACAGTTAGAATAGCCTTCAGCTAAGTCCATGGCTACGACCTAGCAAGGCGCCATTAACCATTTTAAGATAGAGTCTCACTTGTATCATCAAGGAATGCTGTATACAAAGGACGAATTAAAAGTTAAGTATAATAGCAGCTACGTATTTTTCTTGCTACCATTCATTACGTATCCTGTTTCAGACCTCTATCTAGCCTACGTGAGATTACGCGTGCCTTTCGGCTACTTCAGTGTGGCGTAGCTGTCTTGTTACGCCACAACAATGCTTCTCCAGATTCGCATACTGATGGGCTTTGTCAGACTTCCCATTTCATTAGGTTGTCTTCGGATTAGCGAACGCCAGTGATCTCCTTGTCGTCCAGTACAAGTTGTGTGCATGTCCATGAGAGGGAGTAACTCATTTTCTACGACTTTCTTCCTTTCGGAAATTTTGGCTACTTGCCGGCATATGTCAGGCCATGTCTGCCAAGCAGTACAATTTATGAATATCAGTTGGTTACAGTTATCCAGTAACCAGACTTGCAGCTTCATTAAGATCTACGTCTACTTCTTTGGTGTGGGCGGATTTATATCACACTGGGCAGGCATACTCACCAGCCAAGAAACAGAAAGCCATAGCACTCAGTTAATATGGTTCTGAGCACTATCGGACTTAACATCAGTGGTCATCAGTCCCCTAGAACTTAGAACTACTTAAACTTAACTAACCTAAGGACATCACACACATCCATGCCCTAGGCAGGATTCGAACCTGCGACCGTAGCGGTCACGCGGTTCCAGACTGAAGCGCCTAGAACCGCACGGCCACACCGGCCGGCACTCAGTTAATACCAACAGGTGCCCGGATGGTGTCGTTTCGGGCTGACACCTTATGTTTGGATTAAGGCAATGCCGCCAGTAACTGAGGTATCTCTCTAAGAGAACCCCACAGTACTTGGGTGTAAGACAATGCTGCAGCTCCATGCCTTCAAAACACATTGTTTTCTTCCTGCCTTTATGTTTCGCAAGTGGAAAACGTAGAAGTCGAGTTTTGTGCGGGTTTGACTTCAGCTATTTCTTGTTATAGTAATCAGAAAACGTTCGCCAAGCTCTTGTCAGCATATGCTTTGTTTCTTCATAGGATCTGTCTCTGCTGTCAAAGCAATATATACTAAACAGACTACACCACAAACATTTTTTTAAAAAAGTATTTTGCACCACAGCTGTTAACTTAGGTTATCCTTTTCAAATCATTGTCCCAAAATATTGGGTCGGTACGTAGCGTTTCTCCATAAGTTTAATAAACGCAATAGACACATACAACAGAGACTTTAGCGGTCAATAATATATTCTTCTTCACTATTTACAACAGCCTGCCAACGCTAGAGTAACTTTTCGATTCCTCGATTATAGAAATCACATGGGTTTCGAGGCGAAGGATTCGTCCAGCCAAGTTCGGAGAACATAATCGACCGGAAAGGAAGTTCCTCGAAGGTTGTTCGACAGAGACTAGAAAGGTGAAAATCTGAGGGCGCAAGATCAGATTAATAATGTGGGCGTGGAATGACTTCCCAACTTATCGCCTGTATAGTGATTTTTGTCAGTCTAACAGAAGGCGAGCGGGCCTTATCGTGGAGTGGCGTCACTTCACGAAGTCTTCCTGGTCATTCTACTTGGCTTGCTTCCGAAATACGTCTCAGTTGTTGACAATAAATGTGTGCAGCGCTGGTTACACCTTGGCGAACCAATTCGTAGTACACCAGACCATTGCTGTTCCATCAGATGCATAGCATTATCTTTTGTGGTTGCGCACAGGTCTTTGTATGAGGAGTTGCTGCTTTGTTTGGGTTCAGCCATTCCTTTCTTTTCCTTGCATGACTATTCAGACGCCATTTTTTGTCACCATTACCGACACAGGATGGAAATATTCGTTGTTGTTCACGAGCTAATCAATGACGAGCAAGCAGAAGTGCACTTGTGACCACCCGCTGATGTTTGTGAATTTGGCTTAGAGCATGTGTTGGCCATACAACCGATTTTTGAACTTCAAGCATTGCATCCAAATGTCGCACAATGGTGGAATGATCGCAGTTCATCACATTTGCCACTCTCGAGTACATCGACGTGGATCATTGTGGATTAATGCGTTTGAACGATCTTCATCGAACCCCGAAAGTCTTCCTGAACGTGGAGCAAAACGATCCTCCTTAAAATGACAAAAGCATTTTCTTGCCGTGCATTATCAAAATACATGACGCAAATGTTTTCGGCTGCCTCCGCTAATGTCCGCCCTCTACTGAACTCAAACAGAAAAGTATGTAGGAAATGCTGCGATTTCTCGACATGGCACTCTATCCTCTACCGTCCACACCTTCACTCTCTATTTCTAGATGCCAAAAGGACAAGGTGGAAACTCAAATAGAAACAGTAAAATACAAATGAAAAATGAGAATCGATAAATAAACCCGTAGCAACTAGAATACGAACACGCAAAACAAGAATACTACGAACTTAAGCACCAACAGAACAATAATTTCTTCCATCACTAGTAATGGAATAAGAAAATGATACTGTGTACATTATGAATTAAAACCTCTCAGGGTCGTTACCAGTGCTTTTAGGTGGTGTTAAAGAGAGCTCAACGGAATTTTGGCAGACCGACTATGACAGGAGTGCTTAAGTAATGTCGTAACCACATTGGTGTGAGACTTGTGGCGGTCGGCAGCATTCTTGGGCGGCGAGTTTTGTGTGCCTCGTTGAGCAGCTGGAGCCGCAGCGGGCGTCTGGGATTCATTCCAATACCAGTCACTGCACTCAGAAGCGAAGTATTGCTACCTCAAAGTGTCTCCTCGAAGTCTCCTACCTGAAGACGAACAGTCAAGTGGCTATTTTCGAGTCTCGTAGGAAAATGTTTCTCTTTCCTCGCGTTCTGCAAAGATCTCTTTGAGCGGCGCTATGTCTCGAGTTGGACAGCTCAAGTTTCTGTTCTCAAGATAAAATGATTTTACAATTCTTTTCTGGTCTCACACACACCGTAATAAGACTACACAAGAACGTCAATATAGCCGTGCGCAGTGGCCGCGCGGTTTGAGGGGCCATGTCGCGGATTGCGCGGCCCCTCCCGCCGGAGGTCCGAGTCCTCCCTCAGGCATGGGTGTGTTTGTTGTTCTTAGCATAAGTTAGTTTAAGTAGTGTGGAAGTCTAGGGACCGATGACCTCAACAGTTTGGTCCCTTAGGAATTCACACACAAGAACGTCAATAAAGATTCTTTTGGAAGTTGTGAGTTCTCCGATGCTAGTCTTCTCTGTCTTAGCGAAGCGGCTTTACATCTGCAAATGTCTGCCGACACTCCAGCTTGACAATGTGCATTGGGTCCATGTCGGTCAATCTATATTCAGGTATACAGCACAACAGAAGCTAGGGAAAGCCCTGTGCGATTTTTCTCGGCCTCTGGCTCCACAGGCCACCGTGTCTGGGGTGGCAGACCTCTCGTCCATTCACTGAATGTCTTTTGGGTGCCTACCTGTCAGTGTCTGGACAGACAGGCATTCCGCCTCTGTCATTTGTAGTTGGGGGCCGCTGGGCGTCTCGTCTCGTTGTGTATTACAAAATCAGTTTGTAATTGGGGAGAGATGAGAGAGTAATCGGCAGTGTTAATTTCAAAGCAAACCCCCCTGGACTTCTCTTAAACTATGTAGAACAGCCACGGAAATTTGTGCTATGGTCCTCCCCATTCGCACGCCAGGTTCCTCATCACCACTCCACCTCGTTTGGTAACATCATATAATGTGAATTCATTATTTAAAAGCACAGTAACGTAGATATATACTGTGATGTAGGGGTAATTTTCTGTACGTCAGACTCTCTCACGAGAACAGCGCAAAATTATAGAACAGCTGTCATAACACAGTGAAAACGTGCTTAATTCATTAAATAAAAAATTGCAGGCAACTGGTATATTTTGTGATCTGTCAAAGGCATTTGACTGTGTAAACCACAATATCCTTTTAAGCAAATTAGAATATTATAGTATAACAGGAAATGCTGCAAAATGGTTCAAATCTTATATCTCTGGCAGGAAACAAAGGATCTTATTAGGAAAGAGACATGTATCAAGCTATCAGGCATCATCCAACTGGGAACTAATTACATGTGGGGTCCCACAAGGTTCCATTTTAGGGCCCTTACTTTTTCTTGTGTATATCAATGACCTTTCATCAGTAACATTACCAGATGCCAAGTTCGTTTTATTTGACGATGATACAAACATTGCAATAAATAGCAAATCAAGTGAGGTCTTAGAAATATCAGCTAATAAAATATTTGTGGACATTAATCACTGCTTCCTAGCCAATTCTTTGTGACTAAACTTTGAAAAAACACACTACATGCAGTTCAGAACTTGTAAGGGGTGTCCCATGGGTGCCTGACATACGTCAACAAACAGATAGACGAAGTGGACAGTGTTAAATTCTTGGGATTACAGCTTGATAATAAATTCAACTGGGAGGAGCATACCACAGAACTGCTGAAGTGTCTTAACAAATCTCTATTTGCAATGCGAATTGTGTCGGACATAGGGGATATAAAAATGAAAAAGCTGGCATACTATGCTTACTTTCATTCCATAATGTCATATGGGACTATTTTTTTGGGGTAATTCGTCAAGCCAAGCTAAAGTTTTCCGGGCACAAAAATGTGCAGTAAGAGTTACATGTGGTGTGAACTCAAGAGCATCCTGCAGAAGCCTATTTAGGGAACTAGGGATACTAACTACTGCTTCCCAATGTATTTATTCTTTAATGAAATTTGGCATTAAAATATATCACTTTTTCAAACCAACAACTCAATTCATGGAATCAATACTAGAAGTAAGAATAATCTTCACAAGGATTTAAAGTCACTTAGTCTTGTACAAAAAGGTGTGCATTATTCAGGAACACACATTTTCAATAACTTGCCGGCAGCCATAAAAAGCTTAACAACCAATGAAATTCAGTTTAAGAGAAGTTTAAAGGATTTATTGGTGGCCAACTCCTTCTACTCCATTGATGAATTTCTCAGTAGAGCTAACTTATTTGTATATATATATATAAAAGTACAATGCACAATTTCAGTGCAGTAATGTGTTCATTGCAAATAAGTGTGTGTGTGTGTGTGTGTGTGTGTGTGTGTGTGTGTGTAAGTACAATCTAACTTCTGCACCATTTCAGTGCAGTAATGTGTTCATTGTAAATAAGTATTAAAGTAGTTGTATTACACGTTTATTACCATATAAATAAATAAAAAACTTTTTTATTTTAAATTCGGTGCATTAGTATTTGTAAAACGATCCTTTCATATAGCGTTCATAAAAAAATGACGATCATTCCACTTGGGACCTGTGGAATGGTACATTAGCTTATTTGTTTGAGTTGTAAATATCTGTCATGTATTGTTGTTTTTCTGACATGTTCTACATCCTGGAGGACCTCCTCACTACGGATCAATTGGAATGAAAGTAAATCTAATCTAATCTACTCTAAACAGTACATAATGAATCATATTATTTTTTCTTTCTTTGTTCTTTTCCTTTTATACATGTAAGCTATATATACACAAAGCCAAAGGTAAAGTAACGAGTTGTTTGGTGGCATAGATAATTTTTTTGATACAAAACAGAGAAGAGATACGCTCTTCAGTTGATTAATTTCTGTATCTTAGCAGGCGGACATATGATTTGATCCGTCATACCAGTATTGTTTAAAAATGTGTATTTCAAGCAAACTTACATTAAAGGTATCATAAAAAGTTACTAGGAAAGTAAAGTTGTATTCATATATTCGCATCGACCACACCTGTCTATTCATAATTTCGCCCGCGTCGAGAATCCTGCATCAGAAGGTTCGGAGCAGGCAAAAGGAATTTGCACGAGTAGCGGAGGAGCAGTCCTGCATCGGCCTTATTAAAATCATGACTACGCACAATGGAATTAATGTGAAGAAGTACGTTACTTAAATGATGAATATTGATCTTAAAAGTATTGACATTGAAGGTCTGTTGGTGTTAGTACCAGTTAAAGTTCATCATGGATGAAACTTTCTGGCAGATTAAAACTGTGTGCCCGACCGAGACTCGAACTCGGGACGCGAGTTCCCGAGTTCGAGTCTCGGTCGGGCACACAGTTTTAATCTGCCAGAAAGTTTCATATCAGCGCACACTCCGCTGCAGAGTGGAAATCTCATTCTGGAAACATCCCCCAGGCTGTGGCTAAGCCATGTCTCCGCAATATCCTTTCTGTCAGGAGTGCAAGTTCTGCAAGGTTCGCAGGAGAGCTTCTGTAAAGTTTGGAAGGTAGGAGACGAGGTACTGGCAGAAGTAAAGCTGTGAGTACCGGGCGTGAGTTGTGCTTCGGTAGCTCAGTTGGTGGAGCACTTGCCCGCGAAAGGCAAAGGTCCCGAGTTCGAGTCTCGGTCGGGCACACAGTTTTAATCTGCCAGAAAGTTTCATATCAGCGCACACTCCGCTGCAGAGTGGAAATCTCATTCTGGTTCATCATGGATGTTTTTACCTACCAGCTTCTTTCAGTTACTCTTTCCGATTATTTTTTTAGTTATTCAAGCAGTAACTATTAATCTGTTTCCATTAGTTATCCGCCCACCTATATGCTGCTATTCAAGTAGCAGGGCCTTGCGCTGTCATAGCGCTGAGTGACAACGGCAGTGGGTACCGTTCTTGAGAATAAGACAAACAAATGTGACTTGGCCAAACAAAACATAAAAGCAACTACAAAAAAAAGGCGAAGGGACCTTTTGGTAACAGACTTTATTTAAGAAATATGATTTAAATAAATGAAATATGATTTAAATAAAACCAAGTAACCTAACCTACATCGCAACCAACACTTGAGGAAGGTTCACAATTACCCAGTTCTTAAGAAAAATGTTAACCATCAAGTTTACACCTTTCTGCCATTTAAAAGCAACAATTTTTTTCCAAAAAAATGTTCCAGCCATTTAAGAGAAAACCTTTTTAGGGGCAGGCTACATATACATTCAAGGTAAGCTTCAAATTATGTGTGACTGCTTTAAAATATTAAAGTCTACATAATGTCACCGTATTTAACAAAATCTTACAACTTCTTTCAGTTAAAGAACAAAAAAACTGTCAAAATCTTAATGATTTAAAAAAGGGAGGAAAACATCATTTGAGAGCCCCGGCCAAGGTACTCCTTCAAGCTAAGCTTTCAACTATCTATAATCCTTTACGCAACTCTTGAAACGGTGAGCCGTCTGCCGACTGGCCGTCCCTCGGTTGTCGCAGGTGTGGGCGTCCTTCCACCCCGTCAGGCCGCCGTCGTCTTCTACAGGGCGTGGCCCTCACGCTGGCAAAACTAGAACACACTGAGGCGTGTGTTAACGGTGTTTTCAATAAACACACACGGGAGAGAAATACAAGTCTGGTGTGAAACAGCACAGTGCCTCTGTAAAACCACAATCAATATGGAAATGCCAAGCTGCCAAGGGCTCAAAGGCAACCGGTAGAAACCTAGATCCGCAACCTGACGCAGCCGTTTCGAACCAGAACATCATAGAGATGTTACGGAAACCCAGAACGACTCAAGAAGTGGCCGACAGATGCAAAGGTTAAACCAAGCAGTCGCCCAACTTAGGTCAACTCGGAGGAGGCAGCAACTTACACAGTCCACGGTTGGAGTTAATGATACACACCCATTATCCCGAACATGTTGGGAAGTATCCACATACAACACCGGTTGGTCCTTCAGATTAACTGGATAAACATAACAAAACCGCCAGCAAGGCGACACTCTCCAGTAGTTTTCTTCCAGGGACACACGTAAGCAAACAGCTAAACCATAATCAAGTTTATAACTAGGACCAAAATTCGTATCCTGGATCACAGCACTAAGGCCACTTCAACAAATAACGGAAGTTAAAGAGGGTCACTAAGAACTGCAAACGCGACTAGGGTGGGCGATGATCCCCTTGCACCAGACGCGAACAGCTGTGGTCCTCTCGCTCTGAAAAACGATGGGGCCATCTCCTGTCTGTACTGACGGAAGCGTCGTAACTCCTTCGGCTAGAGCTGTTTCGCCTGACTTCTGCACCGATCGCTCCGTCCGACATACTACCGATCGCGCCCTCTCGCGGCCACTGTCGCTGAAATCGAGCTGCTGCTGCGAGACGAGTGCCTTCAACCGAACAAGAACATCTCAAAAGCGAAGAAACAAAAGACAGGTAGACCCGGGAATTCGAAGGAAGATGATCCGCACGGCTCAAAATCCTTAGTTCAAAATGGTTCAAATGGCTCTCAGCACTATGCGACTTAGCTTCTGAGGTCATCAGAATCAATTAAACCTAACTAACCTAAGGACAACACACACATCCATGCCCGAGGTAGGATTCGAACCTGCGACCGTAGCGGTCGCTCGGTTCCAGGCTGTAGCGCCTAGAACTGCACGGCCACTCCGGCTGTCATTTTTTTAGTCAAGTCTCTGTAGGTAATCTGTATAACAATCTAAAGCGTAATCCACCTCATGGTCCACAGAACATGCACTGCTAGCAGTTAAAACTACAACACCAGGAATGATATCAAATACAAATGCAAAAAAGAGGTCAACGATTCATCTTGAAGGAATTATCCGAATGGGATGGTAATCACTAGATGTGATGTAATGTGCAGACCAACAAATTATTACATTTTCAGAAAAGCTGAACAATTTATTCAGTATAGAGAGCTTCATAAATTGAGAAGTCAATAACGAGTTCGTGCACCCTTTTTCCTTATGCAAGCAGCTTTTGGACTTGCCATTGATGGACAGGGTTGTTGGATGTCCTCCTGAGGGATCTAGTGCAAATTCTGTCCAATTGGCGTGTTAGGTAACCTAAATCCCAAGATGGTTGAACAGCGCTGCCCGTAATGCTCCAAACGTTCTAAACTGGGGGAGATCCAGCGACCTTGCTGCAGATGATAGTCAGAGAGATGCTGCTATAAAAATAAAAGGCAGCCATCACTTCTGATTGTCAGGCCGTATGGCGGACGACAGTTAGGTTGGTATCCCAATACTGCCTGGGGTGACTCCAGACTCGTCTTCACTGGTTCAAAATGGTTCAAATGGCTCTGAGCACTATGGGACTTAACTTCTGAGGTCAGCAGTCCCCTAGAACTTAGAACTACTTAAACCTAACTAACCTAAGGACATCACACACATCCATGCCCGAGGCAGGGATCGAACCTGCAACTGTAGCGGTCGCGCGGCTCCAGACTATAGCGCCTAGAACCGCTCGGCCACTCCCGCCGGCTTCACTGGTCATCGGAGCTCAGTTCCAAGCGGGACTCCTCACTGAAGAGAATTCTACCACAGTCAATGTGATTATAGGCCAAAGACGTGTCTAGAGACGCACCGGACAGTGGTGGGCTACCAACCTGACTGTCGCCCATCATACGTCCAAACAACCAGGAATCACTGTCTGGGGTGCCATTTTATTTCATGGCAGGACCCCTTTGACTATCACCTGCGGAGGCCCTACAGCGGAGCGATACCTCGACGATATTATATGCCTCGTTTTGTTGCCCTTCATGGCAGGCCATCCTGGGCTTACATTTCAGCAAAGTAATGCCCACCCACATGTGGCGAGAATTCTACTGTTTCCCACTGTGCTTGCCAAATCCAACCTTGGCTAGCAACGTCGCTAGATCTCTTCCCACTTCAGAACGTTTGGAGTATTACGGGCAGGGTGCCCCAACCATCTCAGGGTTTGGACGATCTAACGCGCCAATTGGTCAGAATTTGGCACGATATCACTCAGGAGGACATCCAACAACTCTATCAATCAATGCCAAGTCGAACAGCTGCTTGAATCAGGGCTAGAGATGGACCAACGCGTTATTGACTTGCTCAGTTTATGAATCTCTTCCTCTTGAATAAATCATTCCTCTTTTCTCAAATTGTAACCATTTTTTGTCTGTACATGTATATCACATCTTCCAGTTTCCGTCCCATTCGGATAAATCTTTTGTGGTGCCTCGTTTTTTGCTTGTCCCAATGTGTAAATAAATTTTACTTATTGTGCGTATACTTACATTTGAGGAATACAGGATTAAATTTGTAGGTGAGTTAAGGGTATACGCGGTACGAAACTTAGTACACAAAACTGCCACCCCTTGAACAACAATGACTCCAACCTGACTGGCTATCGAGTTGACCAGAGCTTGGATTAACGCTGCTTTACCTTTATGCCACAGTTAGATGTTATTCACTCTTGGAAACCCATGGCCAGAGGTTTTCAATGGGTGAGAGATCTTGAGGAGTTGCAGATGAGTATAACGGTGAACATATTCTGCATGGAGTTACGTCAGGACAGCATGGAGAACTATGGGTTCTGCGCTGTCTTTTTGAAAAATGTTCTGAAGATATCACCATTTGCAGACACAAGGTACATGAGGTAGTTGTACGATTATACATCGTCGAGCGAACACTGTAAGTCAGTCTCATCTGGCGCTAGACGCGTGGGAACGTTGAGATACTGCACGGCGTTGAGTACGGTCCTTCTAATGTCATCAGTTACACCTTCGCAGGACATCCCAGAAACTCTGAGAGCTGCAGCAGTAATACTGTGAAATAATAAATTGCAGTCTTGATAGCCCGTGATCCTTTCTCTGTCGGATTCTGATAAGTACTAGTGGATCTTTCTTCTTCTTACATCTAACACAACACATTTTCTCACAAAAAAATCCATTGCAACTGTGAAATGCTGACACATTAATAACTGGTGTAACCATCAGAATGTCGAATGAATACATGCAAACTGCGTGCATTGTGTTATACAAGTTCTGGATGTCAGATCATAGGATAATGTCTCATGCCTGTTGCACTTGGTCGGTCAATACAGGGACGGTTAATGCTGGTTGTGGATAACACTGGAGTTGCCGTTCGATGATGTCCCATACGTGCTCAATTCGAGACAGATCTCTGATCGAGGAGGCCAAGGCAACATGGCGACATCCTGTAGAGCACTCTAGGTTGCAACAGCGATATGTGGGTGAGCGTTACCCACTGAAAAACACTCCCTGTAATGCTGTTCATGAATGGCAGCACTACAGGTCGAATCACCAGATTAACGTACAAATTTGCAGTGAGTTTGCGTGGGACAATCACGAGAATGCTCCTGCTGTCATAGCAAATCGCACCTCAGACCACCTTCTCTAAATCCTCGCACAAACGAAAAAATGGCTGACATCGAAATAAGTGTCCAAGGAATAGAAAAGCAACTGGAATCACTCAATAGAGCAAAGTCCACTGGACCTGACGGGATACCAATTCGATTCTACACAGAGTACGCGAAAGAACTTGCCCCCCTTCTAACAGCCGTGTACCGCAAGTCTCTAGAGGAACGGAGGGTTCCAAATGATTGGAAAAGAGCACAGATAGTCCCAGTCTTCAAGAAGGGTCGTCGAGCAGATGCGCAAAACTATAGACCTATATCTCTTACGTCGATCTCTTGTAGAATTTTAGAACATGTTTTTTGCTCGCGTATCATGTCATTTCTGGAAACCCAGAATCTGCTATGTAGGAATCAACATGGATTCCGGAAACAGCGATCGTGTGAGACCCAACTCGCCTTATTTGTTCATGACACCCAGAAAATATTAGATACAGGCTCCCAGGTAGATGCTATTTTTCTTGACTTCCGGAAGGCGTTCGATACAGTTCCGCACTGTCGCCTGATAAACAAAGTAAGAGCCTACGGAATATCAGACCAGCTGTGTGGCTGGATTGAAGAGTTTTTAGCAAACAGAACACAGCATGTTGTTATCAACGGAGAGACGTCTACAGACGTTAAAGTAACCTCTGGCGTGCCACAGGGGAGTGTTATGGGACCATTGCTTTTCACAATATATATAAATGACTTAGTAGATAGTGTCGGAAGTTCCATGCGGCTTTTCGCGGATGATGCTGTAGTATACAGAGAAGTTGCTGCATTAGAAAATTGTAGCGAAATACAGGAAGATCTGCAGCGGATAGGCACTTGGTGCAGGGAGTGGCAACTGACCCTTAACATAGACAAATGTAATGTATTGCGAATACATAGAAAGAAGGATCCTTTATTGTATGATTATATGATAGCGGAACAAACACTGGTAGCAGTTACTTCTGTAAAATATCTGGGAGTATGCGTACGGAACGATTTGAAGTGGAAAGATCATATAAAATTAATTGTTGGTAAGGCGGGTACCAGGTTGAGATTCATTGGGAGAGTGCTTAGAAAATGTAGTCCATCAACAAAGGAGGTGGCTTACAAAACACTCGTTCGACCTATACTTGAGTATTGCTCATCAGTGTGGGATCCGTACCAGGTCGGGTTGACGGAGGAGATAGAGAAGATCCAAAGAAGAGCGGCGCGTTTCGTCACCGGGTTATTTGGTAACCGTGATAGCGTTACGGAGATGTTTAATAAACTCAAGTGGCAGACTCTGCAAGAGAGGCGCTCTGCATCGCGGTGTAGCTTGCTCGCCAGGTTTCGAGAGGGTGCGTTTCTGGATGAGGTATCGAATATATTGCTTCCCCCTACTTATACTTCCCGAGGAGATCACGAATGTAAAATTAGAGAGATTAGAGCGCGCACGGAGGCTTTCAGGCAGTCGTTCTTCCCGCGAACCATACGCGACTGGAACAGGAAAGGGAGGTAATGACAGTGGCACGTAAAGTGCCCTCCGCCACACACCGTTGGGTGGCTTGCGGAGTATCAATGTAGATGTAGATGTAGAACTCCAGATGTAGGTCCAGTGTGTCTAACACGTAGACAGGTTGGTTGCAGGCCTTCAACTGGTCTCCTTCTAACCAACACACGGCCGTCACTGTCACCGAGGCAGAAGACCCAGCTTTCATCAGAAAACGCAAAGATGTCCATCCAACCCTCCAACGAGCTCTCGCATGACACCACAGAAATCTCAAATGGCAGTGGTTTGGGGTCAGTGGAATGTACGCTACGTGGCGTCTATTTCGGCACTGTCCTGGAAGTAACCGATTTGTAACAGTTCGTTGTGTCACTGTGATGGGAACTGCTGCTAAAATTGCTGCCGCAGGTGCAGTACTTTGCGCCAGAGCCGTACGCCGAATGCTCTTCGCTCTGCGTAGTGCCACGTGGCCGTCCAGAGCCCCGTCTTCTTGCGACCGTACATTCTAGTGACCACCACTGCCAGCAATCATGTATACTGGCTATATTCCTGTCAAATTTTTCTGCGGTATCGCAGAAGGAACATTCAGCTTCTCGTAACCTTATTACACGATCTCGTTCAATCTCAGTGAGTGATGCAGTGATTAGTACACTGGACTCTCATTCAGGAGGACGACGGCCCGAACCTGCTTCTGGCCATCCAGATTTAGATTTTCCATGATTTACCTAAATCGCTCCAGGCAAATGCCGGGATGTTTTCTTTGAAAGGGCACGGCCGATTTCCTTCCCCATCCTTAACAATCTCCGACCCTGCACCCCGTTTCTAACGACCGCCATATCGATGCGACGTTACACCCTGTCTTCCTTCCTCCTTCCTTCAAACTCGGTGAGACGTTGATGATCGCGTCTTTGTCGCCTTAAGGGGTTTTTTTGGCTAACAATCACGTCCAGTCTCAAAGGTAATTAACGCCCACGACCGTTACAGCGTCTGTTTAAAGCAAACTTCAGTTGATACTCATACTGGCGCTATTAGCGACATTTTTATACCATTGTCGCTAAATTTTAATAGACATCGTCTTTCAGATATACGAGTAGAAGCACGCCTACCAACTTTCGTTTACGTCGCACAACTCCTTCTTGCTGTTGCGAAAGTTTTTTTTCCGTTCATGTATTTTGTGTCGTGTTAAAATTCTAATCATTTGTGTGTGCAAAAATTTAGTAAAAGTCTTGCCAATTTCTATGCTGATGAGAGCGCCCTTAACGCCTGACTCACGAAATCAAGAGACTAACTGGTATGGCTTTCAGACTGTTCCTCGAGCTCCTGCGACTGTGTTAGAGCAAATTCTAGTTGTAACACGGAATGGCAAAATGACATTTTGACATTGGTCATTGGCTGGGTCGGCGAGGGAGGGAGCTGCTGCCACGGAAAGTGCCACTCAGCCATTGTAGGGTCTCAGGAATGAAGACGTTACACTAAATGAACACGCAAAGTCTTCCATAAATTTCTTTACGCCATTTCATTGCTAGTGAGATACCTGTTACGTAACTGTGCTTCAATTTTGGACTCTTCGGACAACATCATACGTGTGATATGTAAAGCGTTAACAAAAAACAACAGGATCATTGCGTTGTCCATTCCAAGACGATAGATTACAAAGAACCAGCACTCATCCTTTTACTCAAGATGTCTTTCATGGGATCTCCTAGCATGTCTGGTTGTCTTGAATTACAGTTGTCTTCATCGCCAAGACTATTGTTTGGAACAAACACATTTTAGGATCAATCTCACTTAAATCACATCACCATTTCCACATTCAACCTTCAGATGAATATGTAACTGACGAAGGGGAAAATGACACTGTCCAGCGGTACAGAAAATAGGGGACACTGGGACCCTGTTCCTGTTGCAGTCTTACTATTCGGCGAGTAACGGTTCTCCTTGAGCTGACAGTTTTATAGACCGCATTTTTCTCTGCGTGTAGCACTGATCCCGTCATTAAATGTCGGCAGACATGATGATCTGGCAATTACGGCGCCCCATTTGCATGCGCGATATTTCACATATGGGCAAGAAAGTTCACTACCAATGAAGAAAAGAATCTCCTCATACGAGACAGGGATAGTGACCGTATATACATTAAAATGAGTTCACGTCTAGATCACAAAATAATTGCTTTGTAATCTGAATATAAATTACATTTCAAAAGTTAGCAGTGCTTCGTAAAAGACTGTTATGACCGCACCTCGTTGTCGACAGGACGTTGACACTAATCTTCCTTCTTCGTTTGATACTAATTCGCTACGTCGCGTGTGGAACAAGATACAGGTGTCGATAGGAGTGCCCCAGAGAAGTGCCGTAGCACTGCTCCTGTTCTCTACATACTGTACGTGAACGATCAGAAGAATAGCGTGAGCACCAGCCTGCGACTGCTTGCTGATGACGCTGAAGGGTACGGGAAACTGTCGTCGTTGGATGGCTTCAGGGGGGATAGAGAATGACTTACACTACTGGCCATTAAAATTGCTACACCACGAAGATGACGTGCTACAGACGCGAAATTTAACCGACAGGAAGAAGATGCTGTGATATGCAAATGATTAGCTTTTCAGAGCATTCACACAAGGTTGGCGCCGGTGGCGACACCTACAACATGCTCACATGAGGAAAGTTTCCAACCGATTTCTCATACACAAACACCAGTTCACCGGTGTTGCCTGGTGAAACGTTGTTGTGATGCCTCGGGTAAGGAGGAGAGATGCGTTTCCGACTTTGATAAAGATCGGGTTGTAGCCTATCGCGATTGCGGTTTATCGTATCGCGACATTGCTGCTCACGTTCATCGGGATCCAATAACTGTTAGCAGAATATGGAATCGGTGGGTTCAGGAGGGTAATACGGAACGCCGTGCTGGATCCCAAAGGCCTCGTACCACTAGCAGTCGAGATGACAGGCATCTTATCCGCATGGCTGTAACGGATCGTGCAGCCACGTCTCGATCCCTGAGTCAACAGATGGGGACGTTTGCAAGACAACAACCATCTGCACGATCAGTTCGACGACGTCTGCAGCACCATGGACTATCAGCTCGGAGACCATGGCTGCGGTTACTCTTGACGCTACATCACAGACAGGAGCAACTGCGATGGTGTGCTCGACGACGACCCTGAGTGCACGTATGGCAAAACGTCATTTTTTCACATGAATCCAGGTTCTGTTTACAGCATCATGGTAGTCGCATCCGTGTTTGGCGACATCGCGGTAAACGCACATTGGAGGTGCGTATTCGTCATCGCCATGCTGGCGTATCACCCGGCGTGATGGTATGGGGTGCCAATGGTTACACGTCTCGGTCATCTCTTGTTCGCATTGACGGCACTTTGTACAGTGGACGTTACATTTCAGATGTGTTACGACCCGTGGCTCTACCCTTCATTCGATCCCTGCGAAACCTTACATTTCAGCGGGATAACGCACGACCGCATGTTTCAGGTCTTGTACGGGTCTTTCTGGACACAGAAAATGTTCGACTGCTCCCTGGCCAGCACATTCTCCAGATCTCTCACCAATTGAAAACGTCTGGTCAATGGTGGCCGAGCAACTGGCTTGTCACAATACGCCAGTCACTACTCTTGATGAACTGTGGTTATCGTGTTGAAGCTGCATGAGCAACTGTACCTGTACACGCCATCCAAGCTCTGTTTGACTCAATGTCCAGGGGTATCAAGGCCGTTATTACGGCCAGAGGTGGTTGTTCTGGGTACTGATTTCTCAGGATCTCTGCACCCAAATTGTGTGAAAATGTAATCACATGTCAGTTCTAGTATAATATATTTGCCAATGAATACCCGTTTATCATCTGCATTTCTTCTTGGTGTATCAATTTTAATGGCCAGTAGTGTAGATAGAATTTCTATTTGGAATAATGAATGGCAGCTTTTTCTAATCTTAGAAAAAGATAAGTTAATGCAGATGATTAGAAATTTATCGTGTAATGTTCGAACAGAGTATTAATAGTTCGTAGTCTGATAATTGCGTCGATTAAATATCGCGTTGTAAAGCGGTATCAAGCGGAACGAGCACATAAAGACGGAAGTAGGGAAGGCGAATATTCGACTTCGGTTTATTGGAAGATTTCTAGAATTCTAGAACTGGGAGAATTCTTTCTCCAGTATACCACCTGTTGAACAGTAGTGTGACACATTCTTGCGTACTGCTCGAGTGTTTGGAATACCTGTCAGGTCGGGTTAAGGGAAACATCGTAGGAATTCAGAGACGTGCTGCCAGATTTGTTACATATAGATTCCATCAGCATGAGAGTGTTACGTGAATTCCCCATGAACTCAAATGGAAATCCCTGGAGCGAAGAAGACTGCTTTTTTTTTTCGAAACATTGTTTTTACGACTTAGTGCAGAACGATCCTAGGGCCACCAACATCCATCTTGTGTAAGGACCGCGAATACAAGGTGAGAGAAAACAGATACGAGTAGACAGTCGTTCTTCCATCGCTCCAATTGCGAGTATAACACGAAAGTGAATGATTAACAGTGGCACAAGGTACCCTCCGCCATGCATCATATGGTGGCTTGAGGATAGCGTTGCAGATGTAGATGATTAGACTGATATGCAGAATCACCAAGAGGAAAGGCGTTGAACACTTGCAATAAAACCCTTCTGAGATTGTCAGTGTGATTAGAAAAATTCGGAATACTACGTGAGAAACACAGTCATGATTAGTAAAACTGTGAAACTTGAGCTTCGCCTGGCGTATGGAAATTGAATTAACTTTACCTGTTGAGAAATCGACGGTTGTCTAAGGCGTTAGCCGGCTGCATTCCCATAAGTTATTTGAACATTAGTAAAACTTTTTAAATTATTAGCAATATCCCTTAAACTTCTCCCTAGCGTATTTAGTTTTCTTTCTTTAGACTGTCAAGGAACTGTCGTCGGGAAGTTAAGGCCTAATCTTGATTCCTTCCTTACAATCCTTAGTACTGCCCTCTATTCGGCGATTGTTGACAATTAACGAATGTACTATGGTTTGTAGAGACTTACAGCGTTGTCACTCCACTTATCGGAATTAATCTTCCACTCTGCGATGGAGTGTACGCTGTTTTGAAACTTCATGACAAATTAAATATTGCGAGCAAACCGTTATCACCTGTCGTGGCGAAATTGTACATGGAACACTTTGAAGTAAAGGCACTATAAACGGCCAAGTTCACAACATATTTCTGTCGGAACGTGGACGACACATTTCTTGCGTGGCCACATGGAACGGAAAAGCTTGAAGAGTTCCTTCAACACTTAAACGCTGTCCATAGTAATGTAAAATCACGATGGAACTTCAAATAGAGGGCCAACCATGTTTCCTCGACGTTTTAGTTAAGAGAAGAACAGATGGATCTTTGAGTCACAGTGTATATAGGAAACCTAGGCACACTGAATTCCGTCTCCACGCCTCGAGCCACCACCATCCATCACAGAGAAATTCGATGTTAAAGACTCTGGTCCATAGAGCTTGAACACTTTCAGACAAGGCGACGTATTAACAACACCTACGAATAGTTTTCCGAAGGAATGGGTATTCAGATCGTTAAACTGAAAGGGAGAATCAGTCAAAACCATGGCGCCTGAGAAAGAGGTTAACACGGAGACCGAGGAAGAGAAGCCAAAAGTCGCTTATCTACGTTATGCAGACACAGTATTCGGAAAGGTCGGTAGACTCCTTCGGAAACATGGCATCCAGAGTATTTCATTCTCTTAAGATAAGATAAAAGTATACTTTGAAATATTTAGACGACCGACGTTCTCTCCGAAAGCCGTATCTGTATCGCTTTCCATAAGAATTTTGCATGTCCTACGCGGGGCAGGCTATAAGAACAGTCTAGGAGAGACGAAAGGAACATCTGCAACACACCCGACTAAAATAATCGAGTAAATCAGCTCTCGCCAAGCACTGTCTCGAATATAAATATAAACTGAAATACGATTAGTCCAGTATCGTGGTGCAAACGCCATGTTTTTGGGACAGCGTAATTAACGAGTGTATCGAAACAAAATGGTTCAAATGGCTCTGAGCGCTATGGGACTTAACATCTATGGTCATCAGTCCCCTAGAACTTAGAACTACTTAAACCTAAGTAACCTAAGGACATCACACAACACCCAGTCATCACGATATATCGAAACAATTATATCGGAAAAGCTAAAGAGCAGGAACATAGGTTTCAATTTAAACCAAGCATGGGATCAGGCACTCAATTTATAAAAATCTCGCCGGCCACCACATCCACCAGGGTTGAAAAGCGCTGAGGGAATTTTCCGTTTAACCGAATATCTGTGCGATCCGTGAAAAACAACAGAGTATGAAAGGCCGTAGTGGGCGTCTGGAGTCGAACTTGACTACAAAAAGCTGCATGAGGTCAACAATCGTTTACAGTCTTGTTGGAGCCATGGCTGGGAGAACACATAACAATAAAACTCGCAGCATCTGAAGAAGTCTGCTGTGTCGATCGTAAAAATATTGCGCCTGAAACCGAAACAACACCTCGGTAGAATAGGAAGAAGACCATGAATTAGGTCAAAACTGCATGATGGAACAGGACTCGAACCCAAAAATTTGCCATTCATGGACAATGCTCTTACCAACAGAGCTATTCAGGCACGAATCACCACCCCGCTTCACAGCTTCATTTCTGCTAGTTCCTCTCTCCTACTTCCATTGGTTCTTCATAACCCGTCATATTGTTGGAAATTGTTCTCATAGACGTAGCCATTTCCGTATTAAAATGGTAATACACAAAGATGGAGACAGAAAAAAAAAACATTTGTCCTGATTCACAATTAGTCCGACACAAAAGCCATAGAAGAGTAAATACATGAGTAGTACATCGAGAAATCACGTGATCGGAAGAGTTCTTCTATAACTGGAATTAAGTAACGGATTTTCAAATAAGAGACCAGTGCTGATTTATACATTCCTATCCGTAATGAAGAGCGAATATCTGGAAGAAAAAAAGTTGGACGAAATGTTTTCGCTAATCCGTTCAGAATACAATTTTGACTGTCAGTCAGCTTTGTTAATGGATTGTTAATCAAATTTATGGGTGCTTTGCTTAAGAGAAAGAAAATGGAATTCTGTCGAAAGATACAAAGTACTGATTCATATTTTTATCGCTGAAACTGTGTATTCATAGTGTCCAGCGATGATTTATTATGGGAAGTTTCCCAAGCACATATGCATGCAGCATAGCCTAGTGGTATTTATGGAAGGATGATCACCCATGGCATTCGCTTCAGTACACCATGATAGCACACACTTTTCCAGTTTTGAGATGTTTCTATTATCTTTATTTCGCAATTCAACCCAGCAAATAGGGGTACAGTCAAAATGCTTTCACATATTCTCAGTCTTGTCACACTTCCAGTTTAAACTTTGCTATAAGAACTCCTTATTGATTCATTAAACAGTTAAATAAGACTAAACAACATGGGTTGTTCTGAGAGAGTCAGTACTCCAAAAATATGACGTAGATCTACTTCATTCGTTATTTGCTGCAAGCACCAATTGTCAGCAAGCGTCAGTGCCTCGCCTGCTAGTACACAGGAAAATACTAAGAACAAGTACACTTTATGCTCACCATTAGTAAAAATAGAGAACACTGAGGTCGTCGTGAACAGCTGTAGTAGAACTCACAGCTTTTCTCTGTCTTTGCACATAGCAGCATGTCGAAATTTAGAGCCGTCTCATGCAAAATGTGGATTTAATTGTAGTGAGGCAGATTCATTTAAAAAAAACTATTTCTTTTTCATCTGTGGGTAGTGTAAGGGCAATAAAAAGACAACACACTGACAATGCCAGAACGATAGCGGAACTTCTGGATGAGAGCAAATAAACTAGTGTTTTGCATTAAGACAGTCTTCACATTCAAAATAAAACTTGGCGCACCGGTCGAATGTAACTATAAATTAAATCTTAGGGGAACTGTGTCTGTCTCAGTGTTAGACTGTAGAGGGTTTAAAGACTTCCTTATTAGCTCAAAATCCCACAAACACTGGCCTTGAAACACTGTACAAGAACTCACTGTACAAGAACTTTTTAGTAGTGTAAGGCATACTATATACAGACAGATCGAGTAGTTATTTGAAGATATAATTCACTAAATTCTTGTTTTCTCCACAGATATTATTACCATTTGCATGTGTTATACGTGTTAATTTATTTATAGCTCGAAAGGAATGTGAGAAGAAGTTTCAGAACAAACAGTTGATGAACCTGGTACTGCTGGGAATACAAGCCAGATGTCAACCGTGGAAAAATGGAAAGGAGCGTTTTGCGTCATTGGCCGGGAGGCCCCTTGCGGGGCAGGTTTGGCCGCCTTGGTGCAGGTCTTTTATTACATTCGACGCCACATTGGGCGACCTGCGCGCCGGATGGGGATGAAATGATGAGGAAGACAGCACAACACCCAGTCCCTGAGCGGAGAAAATCCCCGACCCAGCCGGGAATCGATCCCGGGCACGTAAGACGGTAATCTGACACGCTGACTACTCAGCTATCGGGGCGAACATGTCAACCATGAGCCGTGATCAATAGAAGTCACGCTGAGTAACTTGCCTGGACAGTATAAGAAACGGAGAAATCAGAGGGAGCGATGTCACACAGAGAAATCGGCAAAGGAAGACGTGGACAGCCATGGCGAATAACGCAGACAGGGGAAAGTTGTCTGGGTGCTGTCGCTAGTGCGCTTCAAGCGAGAACGTAACCAATACCACTTGGAGCCAGAAACTTGGGAAAATAATCATAAATCTGCAGAGATATACTTATCTTTTGATTACCTCTGTTTCTTTCCTGTTTAAATGCAAAACTACGACGAACAATCGGAATACTTAAAGAAATGGAGCTCTTTTCCGTTCGCTGTACAAAGAAGTAAGCAAGTATCTGTAATGTAAAAAAATGAAAAGGAAAAGAAAGAGGATATAAGAAACTTTATGGAGCTCTCTTACCTTGCAATCACAATGCGTTATTGATTTAGCGAAGTCAGTCTATTTTTAACTATGCAGAGAGCAGGAACCTATGCATCTTCGACGTACAAAAGTTAAACTCAGATTACTGTGATATTTAGGTCTTGATGGAAAGCACACTTGACGCAGTTTGCTAGTATCGCAGTTTTATTATTAGCACCAATGTAACATTGTCCAAGTACCAGTTTAGCAGATACAATGTCACGTGACTGGAAGCCGTACATTATCAACCATGAGACATCATAGACTTGTTGTTATCTAGTAGTGCAGTCGCACTTAAGTAATGACTTATCAAATGATTATTCATTTACATGCAGAGTCCACAACTGAGAGTATCGGCAGTTAATTCCAAATAAAGAAGACATATTTAACTAAATGATTAATTTACTCACGTATCGTGTTCCATAAATACCATCGTAAAGGAATGACGAAGAGACTTCAGGCATGTGTGGCGACTCATATTAAGCATTATGTGACAGAAGCAGCCGCTGCAGACTACTTGTCTAGGGTATATTAATAATAAACTGTCACTGGCGTCAGTCTACTTACATTAACGATTATGGGAATAATTCTAGGTTACTTTTACTATCTATACAAAGTACACGACTCAATGTTTATAATTATATCTATAGGCCTTCTGCTATTCTCAATACACACAAACGATTTAGTAGACCATACGAGTAGTTCACTTAGATTGTCTACAGATGGCGCTGCCCTTTATCGTCTAATAAAGCTGCCAGCTCAAAACGGATAAAATGATATAGACAAGAAATCTGCTGGAGAGACTGCCTACACTGTGCTCATTCGTTTTCCTCTGGAGTATTGCTGTGCGTTATGGGATCCTTACTAGAGAGGATTGACGGAGGACATGGAAAAACTCCAAAGAAGGGCAGCTCGTTTTGTATTATTACCAAATAGGAGAAAGAGGGTCACGGATATGATAAACGAGTTGTGTTGGTAATCATTAAAACTAAGGCTTTTTCGTTGCGGCGAGATCTTTTTACGAAATTACAATTATCAACTTTATCCTTCGAATGCCAAACTACTTTGTTGATTTCATTCTATATAGGAGAGAGGAACGGTGGAGAATCTTCTGCCAAAGACTTAAGTGTGAACCAAAGAGTATCTGTATGTACATATTTGCAGAAAAACATCTATTTTGAAAAAAGCCCACAGTTGTTCCCGTTACACTAGTCAGTTGCTGTTTCGTCTAATCCTTCAACCTAAGCATTTGTGTAATTTTACATAAAGCGGTTTTAATTGCTATATATACATTAATAAACGACTAAACCTATCCACTATCGGTCTGCATTAGTCGACATGTGTAGCTTACTTTCTGAAGTGCATAAGTATTTTTTATTTGATTTTGGGTAAATACATACTACAGAAAAGGTATGAGAGGCTAGTGAATGTGCAAATGGAATTTTTTATGTTTATACAAAATCGATTACGAGTGTACTGCACCTTCTTTATTCCTTTACCTAGTAGCAGGTTTCCTGACTAACAGCTTCCAGGGACGACAAAACTTTTGATTTTCAGTATTGCGTATACTTATTGACCGAATTTAAAAATTTCAAATGCTCCCAGAATCTAGTCATTACGACGTACAATCCTACGTTGAAGGTTTGTCGCAATATATCAAGCATTAAAGTTATAAGCTTCGTATGTGTCTCAAGACAGAGTAACTCACGGCGCACAAATTCCCCAGAGTATATTCGTTCAGTATTAGGGAATGAGAGCAAACTTTAAAGCAGTTTTATAGATAGGGCTGGGGTTACTCATATTTTTTTCTAAGTGGCGCTTCACACTATACTGTACGCAACTCATAACTTATAGACACACTAACAACTACTAGGAGAATTGCTTTTTATTCTACAACTATTTTATTCTACAATTAATTTCGGTCTTTCAAATCATCTTCAGGTACGAAAACATCACAACAGAGAATATGGGTTCATATAAAGTTTTCCTAAAAATCTTATTTAAACAAAAACCTCGCACTGGATATCTTTAAATGTGGGACATCAGCTGCTCATATACGATTGACAATGCCACAGTTTTGCTACTCTTTGTAACTGCCACCTTAACTTATACAGTTGGAAAGCCATGTCCGTCACTCGTCATATTAAAACGTAGAAAGCTCGTGAGGAGTGGCAGAACATAATTCGCCTGTAAGATCTCGCGTCCGTCGGCCGTCGTAATTTAATATATTGTTATTGTTATTATTATTTTTTGATTGTTGCCGACTTACGTGGTGGGCCTTAATAAAAATGATATTTCATTTAATTTTGATTTTACGATTAAACGCTTTCCTTAAGTTCTCCTTTTTAACAATATTAATCTCAAATTATTTGTTACGTTAATGAATGTTAGACTCGCAGAATCTTAACACATGAGCATATAAGTTGAACATTGGAATAAACCTTTCATATTAATTTCCTCGGCTAGTCAGTTCACTTTAAAGCAAAAGATCTTTAGTTATTAATTACAATTGCGGCCCACACACGCGCGAGAGCATTTTTTCTTACCTCCGTTAACCATTGTATTGTAGTCAGAGTCCTGGCTCTGGCTCTCGGCTATGGTACTGAAAATAAGAATCTTAAAGCTAAGTATTTTCTGCAACGTCGGGCGGCTGTGGAGAAAAATTAATATTATGTTAACAGCGGGCGAGTTTTCCGCTTCCGCTAATTTTTCATAAGTTAATATCGCCACGTAATGGCGTCGTTGGCTCCATAGGCCGCTGCGATGGTTGAACTGTAAATTACTTGAATGCAGGTTAATTCAAGGAAGGCGGACATGAAATCGGGATCACCTCTTACAAATTAAAAGTGCACAATAATATTAAATCAGTATATTATATGCTTAACTCATACAAACATGCTTACATTTGCCAGCACTCGCAAGATGTCCGTCTGTACATCATCAAGACAAGTGAAGAAGTGAAGTCGACTAAAAAAATTAACAAAAGAGCGTATCTTGTCGTCTCTTTAGATCATTTTGTCATAAATTACTACTTTGCATTGCATTTCCTTGCATTTCTCGACAGAGAAATTATTGTTTTACGGCTACATGATAAAAATATATTATTCAATTTTTAAATCTCTCTTCTTTATAAATACTGTTTTTTAAGTCTTTTCGTAATATAGCACTGGGGACGCTATATTGCCCCCCGAAATGTTTATGTCATAAAATATGTTCGTGTTTTTTGACATAAATATTTCCTCTTTCATGTACACAGTATCCACACGCAGATTTTTCTTTCACAGTTTACATATGTCACATCGTATGTTGTAATTACTGAGGTGTGTTGCACACAAAGTGTAATACAGATGAAGTTATCTACATAACAATATAATATACAATTGGTTACGTATACAGTCATGTACAAAAGGACATAGAATACAATTAATTTCATTTTGGCTGCTTCTTTTTAGGGTTGCAACTTTTGCAGTGTTCAAAGGTATACAACCACGAGTTAGTCTATAAACTTGAAGTCCCAGGGGTGTCAACTGTTCGCTCCCCAATTGGCGCGGCCGTAGGGAAACCTTGGGAAAACCTCGGCGGAGCGACAGACTAATTGCTTTGATCACTTTCACTTAAATGTTTCTGGGATGTCATTGGAGTACAGGATGTGCATACATTACAAATATTTTTTTGTTGCACTATGCAAAGAAATGAGGTCATTATAACAATTGATTGCGGTGTCGTTGATGATCTACGCCGCGACGTTTAGCTCGCGACGGCGTCGGTTGGTGTGTTCGGTGCTCGGCGTTCGTGGCGGCTGCGGAGAGGTCAACGCTCACTCGACGCCAGCGTGTCTCTCGCCGTTGCGGAACGTCAGAATCAGCTGATCGGCTGCACGATTGGCGATGCGCTTCTGTCTCGCCCGGGCGTGGCGGAGTGGGATGATATTCGCCCCCCGCGCTTGTTGGCAGGAGTCAGCTCTGCTACGCATCTCCGACGTAGTACATGGAAATGTCGTGTGGCTAGGGCCTCCCGTCGGGTAGACCGTTCGCCTGGTGCAGGTCTTTCGATTTGACGCCACTTCGGCGACCTGCGCGTCGATGGGGATGAAATGATGATGATTAGGACAACACAACACCCAGTCCCTGAGCGGAGAAAATTTCCGACCCAGCCGGGAATCGAACCCGGGCCCTTAGGATTGACAGTCTGTCACGCTGACCACTCAGCTACCAGGGCGGACACGTAGTACATGAAACATACACACAACCAACGTAATATTTGTTTCCCGCTGCAGATGGTTACGCTAGTGGGAAAGAAGCATTTATTAGTGTGGCAGTTGTTAAGTTTTCGCCAGTTTCCGAGTGTCAAGCTAGCACTGTGTTGCAGAATACATGACATGGATCTTCTCCCGTGAATGAAGTTTTGCTGCGCCACTGTTTCCATTACACGTCAGTTTTTGTCTTGATAAAATTATTTATGTTTTCGCCGCACTCGTAGGCACTGGTGAGAGTCCCAGTACGAGCTTAGCACAAACATTCGCCGTTTCTGCGGTCGCTGTTTTGCAACAGTCCACGCATCGCATTCCAATCTCACATTATTGTGCTCACTGAAACTACAGTCTGTCCCAAAAATATTGACTGTGGGTTCACTTCACGTTAACAGTTTACATTTATAAGCAAATTCACAGTTTTTCGTGCGTAATATTGGCGTTTGGCGTCCTTACCGCTGTTGAACGTTCAATACTAGCACTTCACTGTCCGTATCACAGTTTCACCTTCACAGTTTTTCACACTGCTTGAAGTAACTGTTTCGATTAGTTCACAAACACTAATGTATTTCATTCAGTCTGAACTGGATTTTGGCTCGTGCTGTATTTTACCAGTCTCTCGCACTAATTATCTCTTTTCATTTTCCACTTAGAGTGGTACTTGCCTTCAGATTTTTTGACTATACAATTGTATTTCCGTCTCATCTGAGGTAAGTCCCCATGTCATGTCTGCCCACTCATTGCGTACTTGCCCTCCAGAGCCAGGCTCGACTTTACAAAACTTTGCCTCTCGCATTATTGTACACGTTTTATAATCTAGGCCTAGCGTGCAAGTTCCTAGATTAATGTTAGATTTGTGACTTTTGTTTACACTACAAATTCGTGCAAATCTCTGCCTTAGCAGATGGCAATATATTTTAACAGTGCTTAGCGGTAGTCGCGTTTACTGATTTGCTTTGTACCTTGTCCACAACACATGAGGTACCTTGGGTGATGTACACCCTGCACTGATATTGTTAAGTAAATTATGATTGAGCATATTTCAAGATCGGTATAGACATAAATACGTGGAACAACATATACACTATAATATTGGATTTCATAAGTTGCATTACTACTACAGTTCAAAAATATTCATGACACACTAATGAAAAATTCTTTCATCATTACATGCTGTTGAATTTTTTTAAAAATATTTTTCAAAGCCTTTTTAAACATGAAATCTGTAAAATATTCTTAAACCTACGTTCATTTTTTTTTCTTTCAAAATGCAATTGCTTAAAAATACTGTTATTCCTTAACATCTACAAAATTGAATCGCACTAATCTTGTGTGCCTCATTGTCTTTAAATGTTACACTAAAATATGAACATTTACACACAGAGAAAAATACAAACTTAACCTATTATTCACATATGTAAAAGGTGCTCTACTGCGCTAACTTCTTTAAGTCTTTGTAAGTATTTTTTCTTGTTTCCTTCGTAATTGCTTCCTCCTTTGACCACGGGATGGTGTAGTTTGCGTGACAGAAAGTATCGTGAGGTACCACTTCGATGTTATAGGTGTAGCCCTCGATAGCACCAGGTTTTTTCGAAAACACATTCTCATAATCTGTAAGTAGCTGAGTCAATTCGTTTTGTTGTGCTTCAGTCAAATGTTCTGACTCCCTGACTTTCATGGCTATCAGTTTCCTTTTTTCCTCTTTGTCTTCAGTAATAAATTCTTTATAATATGCTTGTCTTGTACTTAAGTCAGAATATAAATTCATTACCTGTATTCCTTCGAATCTCGACTGAAAGTTCCGGCAATATTTACCGTGCACTTCCCGTGTCCTCAACAATGGCAAAACTACACGTCTACCCTCATTCATAAGGCTTACTTCCCCGCACAAGAGGTCGATTTTTGCGTCCCTCTGGCGTAAAAATTCTATCCCCAGGGTGCAAGCAACACCTAATCGTTTAACTACTAGGAACGAGCTTTTCATTGCTTCATTTCCTACCGTTAACTCGACTTGCACCTGGTGCTTTATGATATGAGATTGTGCACCTATTGCACCTGTAACACGACAATTCTTCGCTGGCAATACGGGTATTCTATTATTTTGACTCAAGTACTTGTAAAAATTTGCACTCATGACATTGGTTGACGCACCGGTATCGACTATTATCTGTATTGGTGCTCCGTACATATCTGCTTGCAATATAGCCTGCACAACACTTTTGTCGGTTCGGTTACATTTCTGCGGTATATCTACAAGTTCCTTTTCTATTTTTATTCCCTCATTGTATCTCAGCATACAAAGTTTATGACTGTCATTCGTGAATGTGCTCTCACTACACCATCCTGCAGCCGACAACGGAGAGCGTATTGTGGCTGTCTTTAGTTTAACGGATGAGCATTAGTGGGTTGACAGTTGTCTGTCACTTCCACTAACCTCACATTGTGGTTCTGGTTGTTGTTGTTGCTACTGTTGGGTTGGGCGCCCTGCCTCGCCGATGGCGTATTTTGATATTGTGTATGGGTCTGGTTTTGCGGTGGTCGGTTGTAACTTCCTGACATGCTCCGTCATGGACCTGGGTTGGCGTTCCATTGTGGCGCTGTGTTTTGTTGCCACTGTGGTGTCGGTTCGTTACGGCCACGCCACTGGTTTCGGTTATTCTGCCATTGCGGATTGCCGTTACCATTATATCCATTACTCATGCGTCCATCATGATGTCTCTTTCGATTTTGACGATTATAACCGTTGCCGTTATAACCATTGCCATTGTTTGTGCCTCGATTCTGTTGCCGGTGCTCTTGCCTATTTCCGTTACCATTTGGTACTAAATTACTACCGTTGCTGTGGCTGCTATTGTAATCGGCTTTTTGTTGATTACAGCCTGCATGGTTCCACTTGTTTTCGGTTTTCATATCTTCGATCAATAAGTCAACAGAATCCACTATTTCCATGAATTGTTCTATATCGTATTCTGGCACATTGATGAAATATCTTTTAATTTCACTGGGCAACTTCATTTTTATTGGTTCAAATGGTTCAAATGGCTCTGAGCACTATGGGACTTAACATCTATGGTCATCAGTTCCCTAGAACTTAGAACTACTTAAACCTAACTAACCTAAGGACAGCACACAACACCCAGCCATCACGAGGCAGAGAAAATCCCTGACCCCACCGGGAATCGAACCCGGGAACCCAGGTGTGGGAAGCGAGAACGCTACCGCACGACCACGAGATGCGGGCTAATTTTTAGTAATCTGATTATATCACGATCGGACATTGGCTCGTGCCAGTACCTGGTTTTGTTTATATACTTTTCGAAATATTTGCGTAACGCTCCCATCTTAGGATTGTACATTTCTGGACTGTACAACTCCTTTCGTAGTCTTTCTTGGACGCTATCGGACCAGAATTTTTGCAAGAATGCACCTTCAAACTGTTGCATCGTTAGACTTTTTCGGACACGTCGGTGGCCCACAGTGCCGCGTCACCTTGAATAAAGGAGACCACGAACTGTATTCTTTGTCTTTCCGTCCATGTCCTGGGAAACATATTCCTGAAGCTCTTAATAAATACAACAGGGTGGACATTTCGTTTTTCGCTATCGAAGGGTTGGAATGTCCTGTGTTTTATTACATTGTCCTCCTTTTTGCACATCTGATTGCTACATTCTGTGACATTCATTACTTCGTGATGTGCGCTGCACGGTATTGCATGTTGTTCGTGCTCATAATTCGGATTAGGTTGCGGTTGCGCACTCGCACCCTGCCTACCGTCAGCGTTATTATAGTAATCAGTACGCGGAGTCGGATTCATGATCTGTCCGCCACTGTTTACATTGCTTTCCAAAGCAGACAGTCTCCGCGCGACCTCCTGTTGCCAATTTGGCAACTGCGCTGTCACACGGGACTTGATCTAATTCGACATGTAGTGCGGCAGCGCTAGCGTCAATATTTACACTCGCGGCCGCTGTCGCTTGTTCTACAGCTGCTTTTACGTCGCTTTCAATCTTTGCAGATATCTCGCGATCCTTTATTTCTAGCCATTCAATTAATTCTTTTTCGACTTTTTGAGCTTGCACTTCCAAATATGCGTCAATACTTTTCCGTGCATCTATCTCCACATTATCCACGCGGTTGGTTAAAGTCTTCAAGCCTAGCCTGCGATATCTGTAATTTTTGCATCTCGCCGGCTAAGCTTTGCACAAGATCGGGGATCTCTTTGCAAGCGTCCCGCTTCTCGGCAAGTTCGCTTTGGATACTATCTAGTTTCGCTTCACTGCGCTGCTCTTGCTCATTGAGATTTTGTATTAATTTTTTCTCCTGCTCATGCAGCATCTGAGCCAGTTTTTCGTCTCTTTCCCTATCTCTTTCTTCGAGCCTACGCAGAAATTCAGCAAAAGGGTCTGCAATCGGTGAGCGTACTGATGCCCCGCTTAATCTAGCACTCGATTGGCCCCCCTGCCCAGGCAGTGGAGTTGTTACTCTATTCCCTTTTTGCTGTGGAGCGTCATTCACCGTCCACAGATCCTCGCCCCCCGCTCCGGAAATTATGTTATCCGAGGCGGTGGCTTGGGATTCGTTTGCGTATTACAAATGACCCTCACTTTCCATATTAACAAAATTTTGTTCGTCTGGTACGGATGCTTTAGCTTGTCCTATCTTACCCATAATAAATTCACTTTAAGCCACTGACAAATCTTTAACACTGATACACACACGAATAATTATCCCCTCCAAAAATAAACACATAAATACACAAAACGAATAATCATCCCCTCCAAAAATAAACACATAAACACACAAAACACCGAAGGTATCTCATGTGCACATGGGTTCGATATTCCGCACAGAGCTACACAGGATGCTTGCACAATAGGCCTTACCTTACTTATTTTTCTTTCTCGCAATCCTTTTTCTTTTCTACACTTTTTCTTCTCCAGATCTCCTCAGGGTGTGGTTTTGTTGTTGTACATGTAAAAGAATTCATATAAGCATTAATATTTTACAACAATTAGACACATACATAATTACATTCATTACAATGGAGTCAGATTTAGTAAATTTCATATTTTCTTTGATCGGGCCCCAAAGTTGAGGCGCCAATCTCGCGTCCGTCCCCGTCGTAATTTAATATATTGTTATTGTTATTATTATTTTTTGATTTTTGCCGACTGTCGTGGGCCTTAATAAAAATGATATTTCATTTAATTTTGATTTTACGATTAAATGATTTCCTTAAGTTCTCCTTTTTAACAATATTAATCTCAAATTATTTGTTACGTCAATGAATGTTAGACTCGCAGAATCTTAACACATGAGCATATAAGTTGAACATTGGAATAAACCTTTCATATTAATTTCCTCGGCTAGTCAGTTCACTTTAAAGCAAAAGATCTTTAGTTATTAATTACAATTGCGGCCCACACACGCGCGAGACCATTTTTTCTTACCTCCGTTAACCATTATATTGCAGTCGGAGTCCTGTCTCTGGCTCTCGGCTATGGTACTGAAAATAAGAATCTTAAAGCTAAGTATTTTCTGCAACGTCGGGCGGCTGTGGAGAAAAATTAATATTATGTTAATAGCGGGCGAGTTTTCCGCTTCCGCTAATTTTTCGTAAGTTAATATCGCCACGTAATGGCGTCGTTGGCTGCATCGGCCGCTGCGATTGTTGAGCTGTAAATTACTTGAATGCAGGTTGATTCAAGGAAGGCGGACATGAAACTGGGATCACCTCTTACAAATTAAAAGTGCACAATAATATTAAATCAGTATATTATATGCTTAACTCATACAAATATGCTTACATTTGCCAGCACTCGCAAGATGTCCGTCTGTACATCATGAAGACAAGTGAAGAAGTGAAGTCGACTAAAAAAATTAACAAAAGAGCGTATCTTGTCGTCTCTTTAGATCATTTTGTCATAAATTATTTCTTTGCATTGCATTTCCTTGCATTTCTCGACAGAGAAATTATTGTTTTACGGCTACATGATAAAAATATATTATTCAATTTTTAAATGTTTCTTCTTTATAAATACTGTTTTTTAAGTCTTTTCGTAATATAGCACTGGGGACGCTATAAAGAGCAGGCTAGATGACATGTCTTGTTTAGTTGTTGGTGTAGAAGTGAGTATTGGTAGTCATAACTGGCATATGATGGTCACAGAAACAGAAAATTTCCTTGATCGATGGGTTCTGGACGAACTTGCCGCGAAATATTGAACTACGAACATCATTTTGCAAATGTACCGTACCTGAATCGATGCTTCCTGCAAGAGAGCACGGCTCACGATCCGTTCAGTTCCCAGAGACTGAAGCAAGCCTCCGGGCACGAGGCAGATTCTACGCGCTGTCGCCTGCACAGCACCCCTCCCCCAGTCTGTTGCTGCAACAGACTGAGGTGCTGTCCGCATACAATCTACTCACGTCAGTACCAGTCAGTTTCAAACTAGCTCTGTGCTAGCTGTAACTCTGATATTTCAACATGACAGAGCGACATGTCCGCACGCATCTAATGACCTTCGTGGTGTACCCTATGCAGTCACTGCACAAGTTCTTTTCCCGTCTTCCGTACAGCAGCGAATCGGCGTGTCAATGCTGTAATGATATGTCGGTAGCAAGTGCAAATACACTGTCTTAGTGAAAGTATACGGAACCATATCGGTTGCCATTAACACAGCGTGTGCCCACTCTTCGCCTTTATGACTGCTTGAACGCTGCTGAGGACAGTTTCAATTAGCTGTGTCCGTGGCTGTCTAGGAAAGGCAGCCAGTACTTCCCCAAGAGCCGAAACGATAGAAGTTAGTGTTGTTGGATGCTGTGGCCTGGAGCGCAGTCGACGTTTTAACATATTTCAAATGTGCTCCAGTGGGTTCAGGCTGGGACCAAGGCCAGTGCATTTTAGGAATGTTGTTGTTGTTGTTGTGGTCTTCAGTCCTGAGACTGGTTTGATGCAGCTCTCCATACTACTCTATCCTGTGCAAGCTTCTTCATCTCCCAGTACCTACTGCAGCCTACATCCTTCTGAATCTGCTTACTGTATTCATCTCTTGGTCTCCCTCTACGATTTTTAGCCTCCACGCTGCCCTCCAATACTAAATTGGTGATCCGTTCATGCCTCAGAACATGTCCTACCAACCGATCCCTTCTTCTAGTCAAGTTGTGCCGCAAGCTCATTTTTTCCCCAATTCTATTCAATATCTCCTCATTAGTTATGTGATCTACCCATCTAATCTTCAGCATTCTTCTGTAGCACCACATTTCGAAAGCTTCTATTCTCATCTTGTCCAAACTATTTATCGTCCACGTTTCACTTCCATACATGGCTACAATCCATACAAATACTTTCAGAAGCGACTTCCTGACATTTAAATCTATACTCGATGTTAACAAATTTTTCTTCTTCAGAAACGCTTTCCTTGCCATTGCCAGTCTACATTTTATATCCTCTCTACTTCGACCATCATCAGTTATTTTGCTCCCCAAATAGCAAAACTCCTTTACTACTTTAAGTGTCTCATTTCCTAATCTAATTCCCTCAGCATCACCCGACTTAATTCGACTACATTCCATTACCCTCGTTTTGATTTAGTTGATGTTCATCTTATACCCTCCTATCAAGACACTGTCCATTCCGTTCAACTGCTCTTCCAAGTCCCTTGTTGTCTCTGACAGATTTACAATGTTATCGCCGAACCTCAAAGTTTGAATTTCTTCTCCATGGCTTTTAATACCTACTCCGAACTTTTCTTTTGCTTCCTTTATTGCTTGCTCAATTTACAGATTGAATGGCATTGGGGAGAGGCTACAACCCTTTCTCACTCCCTTCCCAACCACTGCTTCCCTTTCATACCCCTCGACTCTTACAACTGCCATCTGGTTTCTGTACAAATTGTAAATAGCCTTTCGCTCCCTATATTTTACCCCTGCCACCTTTAGAATTTGAAAGAGAGTATTCCAATCAACATTGTCAAACGCTTTCTCTAAGTCTACAAATGCTAGAAATGTAGATTTGTCTTTCCTCAATCTATTTTCTAAGATAAGTCGTAGGGTCAGTATTGCCTCACGTGTTCCAACATTTCTACGGAATCCAAACTAATCTTCTCCGAGGTCGGCTTCTATCAATTTTTCCATTCGTTTGTAAAGAATTCACGTTAGTATTTTGCAGCCGTGACTTATTAAACTGATAGTTCGGTAATTTTCACATCTGCCGACACCTGCTTTCTTTGGAATTGGAATTATTATATTCTTCTTGAAGTCTGAGGGTATTTCGCCTGTCTCGTACATCTTGCTCACCAAATGGTAGAGTTTTGTCAGGACTGGCTCTCCCAAGGCTGTCAGTAGTTCTAATGGAATATTGTCTACTCCGGGGGGTTGTTTCGGCTTAGGTCTTTCAGTGCTCTGTCAGACTCTTCACGCAGTATCATATCTCCCATTTCAACTTCATCTACCTCCTCTTCCATTTCCATAATATTGTCCTCAAGTACATCGCCCTTGTATAGACCCTCTATATACTCCTTCCACCTTTCTGCTTTCCCTTCTTTGCTTAGAACTGGTTTTCCATCTGAGCTCTTGATATTCATGCAAGTGGTTCTCTTTTCTCCAAAGGTCTCTTTAATTTTCCTGTAGGCAGTATCTATCTTACCCCTAGTGAGATAAGCCTCTACATCCTTACATTTGTCCTCTAGCCATCCCTGCTTAGCCATTTTGCACTTCTTGTCGATCTCATTTCTGAAATGTTTGTATTCCTTTTTGCCTGCTTCATTTACTGCATTTTTATATTTTCTCCTTTCATCAATTAAATTCAATATTTCTTGTGTTACCCAAGGATTTCTACTAGCCCTCTTCTTTTTACCTATTTTATCCTCTGCTGCCTTCACTATTTCATCCCTCAAAGCTACCGAGTCTTCTTCTACTGTATTTCTTTCCCCCATTCCTGTCAGTTCTTCCCTTATGCTCTCCCTGAAACACTGTACAACCTCTGGTTCTTTCAGTTTATCCAGGTCACATCTCCTTAAATTCCCTCCTTTTGCAGTTTCTTCAGATTTAATCTACAGTTCATAAGCAATAGATTGTGGTCAGAGTCCACTCTGCTCCTGGAAATGTCTTACAATTTAAAATCTGGTTCCTAAATCTCTGTCTTACCATTATATAATCTATCTGATACCTTTTAGTATCTCCAGGGCTCTTCCATGTATACAACCTTCTTTCATGATACTTGAACCAAGTATTAACTGTGATTAAGTTATGCTCTGCGCAAAATTCTACTAGGCGGCTTCCTCTTTCATTTCTTAGCCCCAATCCATATTCACCAACTATGTTTCCTTCTCTCCCTTTTCCTACCCTCGCATTCCTGTCACCGATGACTATTAAATTTTCGTCTCCCTTCACTACCCGAATAATTTCTTTTATCTCATCATACATTTCATCAATTTCTTCGTCATCTGCAGAGCTAGTTGGCGTATAAACTTGTACTACTGTGGTAGGCGTGAGCTTCGTGTCTATCTTGGCCACAATAATGCGTTCACTATGCTGTTTGTAGTAGCTTACCCGCACTCCTATTTTTTATTCATTATTAAATGTACTCCTGCATTACCCCTATTTGATTTTGTATTTATAACCCTGTATTCACCTGACCAAAAGTCTTGTTCCTCCTGCCACCGAACTTCACCAATTCCCACTATATCTAACTTTAACCTATCCATTTCCCTTTTTAAATTTTCTAACCTACCTGCCCGAGGGATCTGACATTCCACGCTCCGATCCGTATAACGCCAGTTTTCTTTCTCCTGATAACGACGTCCTCTTGAGTAGTCCCCGCCCGGAGATCCGAATGGGGGACTATTTTACCTCCGGAATATTTTACCTAAGAGGACGCCATCATCATTTAGTCATACAGTAAAGCTGCATGCCCTCGGGAAGAATTACGGCTGTAGTTTCCCCTTGCTTTCAGCCGTTCGCAGTACCAGAACAGCAAGGCCATTTTGGTTAGTGTTACAAGGCCAGATCAGTAAATCATCCAGACTGTTGCCCCTGCAACTACTGAAAAGGCTACTGCCCCTCTTCAGGAACCACACGTTTGTCTGGCCTCTCAACAGATACCCCTCCGTTGTGGTTGGATCTACGGTACGGCTATCTGTATCGTTGAGGCACGCAAGCCTCCCCACCAACGGCAAGGTCCATGGTTCAGGGGGGGAATGTTATTGTCCACATACCATTGCTTCCCTGATGCTGCTTTATGACAGGGCGTATTTTCATGCTGATAAAGTTATCGTCTCCATACTGTTCCTCCGCTGTACGAAGCACACAATGCCGTAAAATGTGTTCCCATCATTCGGCATTAAACGTTTCTTAAACGCAATGAGAGGACTGCACCATAACCACGAAAAACATCCCTGTACTGTACCATCACCTCCTCTGTACTTCATTGGTAGCATTACATTTCCGAACATTAGCCAAACTCAAACCCTCCCAACGGATTACCATAGGTTACGTCCGCCTACTTACCTGGGTGGTAAGGTGCTTGCCTCCTGTGCAACGGGCCCGGGTTCGATTCCCTGCCGAGTTGGAGATTTTCTCCGCTTCTGGGCTGGGTCTCGTGTTTTCATCACTGGGGCGCAAGTCGCCCAATTAGGATATTTTGTGAGCAGAGGTCTGCTTTTTAAGGTCGGATGCGAAACCCTCACCTTTCGTCGTAGTCGTGGAGGTCTTGGACTAGTCCACGTACGTTACCGAGCAGTGGCTATTTACGTAAGCACGATGATAAAGATGTGGACACGCCACCGGACAAGTCTGACGGGCACCTTGATTGACGAACTGGCTCCACCTTCTCCTTCGGAACCGGTAGTAGTGTCTAACATCTCACTATCGCTTGCCCATATGCGAACCTTTTTTGTGGAAAACAGTTATGTACATATGGAACTACCGACTACCATGACGGCAACGGCACGTGATATATATCGAATCTTGACTCGACGACGGCCGAATAATGCCGTAGAGCGCCTCCAACCAACAGTTACGTGGTCAATGGTATGGCGCGCACTGTGGTATCAGGTGGTAAATGGGAAATACGTGACTCGTTCCAAGTTGCATACAATTCATATGGCGGATGAGCCGCTGTGTCCACAGTGCAATGTTATGGACACAGAGGAACATCGCCTGATATGCAGGCCTTCGGCGGATGTGTGGTGTTTGGTCCAAAAATGATGGTCTTCCTCCTTCGGGTGGTGCCGCAAGAAATAGAACAATGGATACTACTTCTCCCAGTTATGACCTATTATCCCCGAACAAAGACAAACTCAGTGACTTGGATTCGAGGTTTGACTGTGCTTTATCTTTTCCGAGACGGCAGTCAGAATGTACTCGACTTTTGGGCCTTACTACAAGAACATCACTTACAGCTTATGAGACATCCGAGATATCGAACATATTACGCTAAATTTTTAGGGAGTGCCTTGCTTGATCCCCCACCCAGTTGGGTTGTCCCGGGTAGGAGAATGTAATTATTGCCTATAAGTTTTCAGAACAAGAAAGGACCAGGACAGTGGAGAGGATCCACCACCACACGTGAAGGCGTACCCGGCACCAACGCGAGGTACAACAGGATTAGCGAGGAACGCGCCCAAGAAGAGGAACGTGGTCCGTTATTGTTTTGTACTGACAGAAGCAAGATATTTTTTCACTATTATGTAAAAAAGGTCCACTTATTTACGTTTCCCAGAAATATTTTATTTTATGAAGGTCATTGCCTTATATATAAAAAACTGATAGAAGCAAAAAAAAACCAAATAAAATAAAAATAAAAAATGTCTTTGCCTCGGGTTCGATCCTTACTGTCGTCCCATGTACAATTTTTGTATCGCTCTCCTGTTCATTTTTGGGAAATGAAACGAAGTATACGTTTGGTGACACCTTCTCTGGCGTGAAGCTTTAATTTGCCTGCGTAACGGCCTGATTGGTTAACTTCATTGCTAATTAACTCGGAAACTGTTCATAGTATCGAATTTTTTCCGTAACATTTATTTCTGAGCACAGCCCAACCTGCAAAAAAATAAAAAATCTGGTGTCGACCGAAATAATGTTGTTGCCCAACAACATAAAGTGTCTGGCAGGTAGCAGATCAGGTTTTAAATCTAGCTTAAAATCATTTCTTTTGGACAACTCCTTCTATTCCATGGACGAGTTTCTGTTTCAGAACTGGTAAAAAAAATTGTATCTTTAAATGTAGTTGCATGTATAGAACTAAAAATTTCAGTAGTATTAATATTAGCACTATTCATGTGTGTGTATATATCTTGTAATCTGACTTGTTCCACTTCATATCGATAAAGAAATAGTGAAAATGATCTACGGAACGTGACATAACTAAACTAAATAAGACTTGCATGGCGACCGAACTTCCCCGAACGGGGCCTTCCGGCCAACGATGCCACACTCTGATTTCCATTTTTTTTTTTTTTTTACCCTAGGTTACAGCGTGATTCCACACCCCAAATTACTCGTTCCCAATCAACTGCTTTCTAGTGGCATTGCTTTGTACATCACTTCAAGCGTCACTGAACACTGATTAACAGATATGGACGGGTGGTTAGATGTAGAAAACAGCCAAAATTGCGAAGTTCAGTTCTTTTTATTTAACAGATGACCGGTCTCGGGTATCAGAATCCATTGTCATCAGTTTCGCAATTTTGGCTGTTTTCTACATCAAACTAGTTAACACATTTTGCTGTCCTGTTATTAACTCAGCATGCTGGAAATCTAGAAACGTATGGCTTACGATGAGTTGTCCTACCTGGACTGCGGGTAGCACCTCGAAACTCACGAGTTATTGCTTCTGCCGATTTTATGCGACTTTTTTACGACCAACCTTGGCGTTTTTCGACAATTCTTGTCCGCCAGTACGTGAGGTCTATCTGGTCTTGGTTTGGATTCACTTCAGAATCACATCACCAACAGTCGACACGGGCAGCTTCGGAAGGGTTGGAATGTCGCTAATGGATTTGTTCTTCAGGTGACATCTAATGACTGGTCCACGTTCCAGGTCACTGAGCTTTCATGACCAACCCATTCGCCTGTTACTGATTCTCCACTGACAACACAATACTCCTCGCCTCTCTTCATATTGGCGCTTCCGCCTTACATAGAGGTGTCCGGATACTTTTGATCAGATAGTGTACAGTGCTGAACGCAGTACGAGATGCGGGTCAACATACGACAGTTTCTGGTAGATGATCCTCCTTCTTACACGTGGTATGACAGGATCTTCGCACAACAACCGGCATTCAAGCACGGTTTATAAATGAGAACTCTGTTGTGTTGTGGTTATATTTGCACTGAAATGATCATTTGCATATCCATGTACACATCACAATTCTTGCCAAGCTGACACTTGTTCCAGTCAGCCGCAATTGTAACGGCCAGCACTGTGGATGTCGAGACCTATCTGGTTCCCAGATGTTTATTTCTGTAAAGTCAATATGACCAATATTTGTAGATTTCTGGGCTACGCAAGTTGGTGAAAGTCTTCATGCATATTTCGAACTAGTCGTATAGACAGCGCGCGTATGTCTTTCAAGGTGTCATAGCCGTTTGTGAACAAGTGCAGTAGTGTCAAAATACTCAGCTCACATTAAGGTGGTGATAACTAGACATTCTGTACTTTCTCTTGCTTCAACCAGACATCAAGATTCACACAAGTAAAGGACGTAAGGACGTCTCTCGCCGTACACCATGCACTCGAGCCTGCACTTTTGTATACGATGCGCAATTGGTCGGCAACATCATGTACCGGAAACCAAACACACAGAGTCATACAAAGCGAAATTATCAATCAGTCGACGCGTTTCTCGCGAGTTACAGTTCAGAAACAACTTGTAGTTCAGATTAACTAACAATTTATGGACATGGAATGTGATTTGATTGTCTATACTGGTAATGAATCCGTAAAACTGTTGTCTGTGTTTGTCTGTCTGAAAATGTTTTCCCATAACAACTAGACGAATTTTCATGGTTTTCACAGGTAACATGAGTATAGCTTGGGACACCACAAAGGCATTATTTTATAAAAACCTGGTGATGGAAAAAAGATAATGTGATTTTGAGTTTTATCTAAACCTGTGGTATCTGTCTGTCTGTATGTCGGCCTGCCTGAACACACTAATCTCTTTCATGGGGTTTTTCACATGTGAGTTGGGGATCATTGCTTCGGGCACCGTACAGGCTTTATTTCATTAAAATTGAATCATTAAAAAAAGTTATTGTTATTGTAAGTTTCATCCATACTAATATTATAAACGCAAAAGTAACTCTGTCACGTTTTCGCGACTAACCTTCTGAACGTATATGGATTAAATTTCGTATGGAGATAGCTTGGACCCTGAGGAAGATCAATGGGTACTTCAGAAAGCGTGTAGTACAAGACACTTATTGATTTGAAGAATATTTGGAAAAAAATATTAGGGGAAAAAAATTTGCTCTTTCAAAAGCTGTTTATTCTTTGACTTTTGATCAACATATATCATAAATTTCCCCTCCCCCTTCGCCCCCCCCACCACCACCCCTGAACCATGGACCTTGCCGTTGGTGGGGAGGCTGGCGTGCCTCAGCGATACACATAGCCTTACCGTAGGTGCAACCACAACGGAGGGGTATCTGTTGAGAGGCCAGACAAACATGTGGTTCCTGAAGAGGGGAGCAACCTTTTCAGTAGTTGCAGGGGCAACAGTCTGGATGATTGACTGATCTGGCCTTGTAACACTAACCAAAACGGCCTTGCTATGTTGGTACTGTGAACGGATGAAACAAGGGGAAACTACGGCCGTAATTTTTCCCGAGGGCATGCAGCTTTACTGTATGGTTAAATGATGATAGCGTCCTCTTGGTAAAATATTCCGGAGGTAAAATAGTCCCCCATTCGGATCTCCGGGCGGGGACTACTCAGGAGGACGTCGTTATCAAGAGAAAGAGAACTGGCGTTCTACGGGTCGGAGCGTGGAATGTCAGATCCCTTAATCGGGCAGGTAAGTTAGAAAATTTAAAAAGGGAAATGAATAGGTTAAAGATAGATATAGTGGGAATTAGTGAAGTTCGGTGGCAGGAGAAACAAGTTTTTTGGTTAGGTGAATACAGGGTTATACATACAAAATCAAATAGGGCTAATGCAGGAGTGGGTTTAATCATGAATAAAAGAATAGGAATGCGGGTAAGCTACATGGAAGAAGCCTGGAGGTACTGAAAGGTCTCAGATAGATTATATAATGGTAATAAAGAGATTTAGGAACCAGGTTTTAAATTGTAAGACATTTGCATGGACAGATCTAGACTCTGACCACAGTCTGTTGGTTATGAACTGTAGATTAAAACTGAAGAAAATTCAAAAAGGTGGGAATTTAAGGACATGGGACCTGGATAAACTGAAACAACCAGAGGTTGTACAGTGTTTCAGGGAGAGCATAAGGGAAGAACTGACAGGAATGGGGGAAAGATATACAGTAGAAGAAGACTGGGTAGCTTTGAGGGATCAAATAGGTAAAAAGACGAGGACTAGTAGAAATCCTTGGGTAACAGATGAAATATTGAATTTAATTGATGAAAGGAGAAAATATAAAAATGCAGTAAATGAAGCAGGCAAAAAGGAATACAAACGTCTCAAAAATGAGATCGACAGGAAGTGCAAAATGGCTAAGTAGGGATGGCTAGAGGACAAATGTAAGGATGTAGAGGCGTATATGACTAGGGTTAAGATAGATACTGCCTACAGGAAAATTAAAGAGATCTTTGGAGAAAAGAGAATCACTTGCATGAATATCAAGAGCTCAGATGGAAACACAGTTCTAAGCAAAGAAGGGAAAGCAGATAGGTGGAAGGAGTATGTAGAGGGTCTGTATAAGGGCGATGTACTTGAGGACAATATTATGGAAATGGAAGAGGATGTAGATGAAGATGAAATGGGAGATATGATACTGCGTGAAGAGTTTGACAGAGTATTGAAAGACCTAAGTCGGAACAAGGCCCTGGGAGGAGACAACATTCTATTAGAACTACTGATAGCCTTGGGAGAGCCAGCCCTGACAAAACTCTACCATCTGGTGAGCAAGATGTATGAGACTGCGAAATACCCTCAGACTTCAAGAAGAATATTATAATTCCAATCCCAAAGAAAGCAGGTGTTGACAGATGTGAAAATTACCGAACTATCAGTTTAATATCCCACGGCTGCTAAATACTAACAAGAATTCTTTGCAGACGATTGGAAAAACTGGTAGAAGCCGACCTCGTGGAAGATCAGTTTGGATTCCGTGGAAATATTGGAACACGTGAGGCACTATGACCGTATCCATGGAGAAGAAATAAAAACTTTGAGGTTCGCCGATGACATTGTAATTCCGTCAGAGACAGCTAAGGACCTGGAAGAGCAGCTGACCGGAATGGACAGTGTCTTGAAAGGAGGATATAAGATGAACATCAACAAAAGCAAAACGAGGAGAATGGAATGTAGTCGAATTAAATCGGGAGATGCTGCGGGAATTAGATTAGGAAATGAGACGCTTAAAGTAGTAAATGAGTTTTGCTATTTGGGGAGCAAAATAACTGATGATGGTCGAAGTAGAGAGGATATAAAATGTAGACTGGCAATGGCAAGGAAAGCATTTTTGAAGAAGAGAAATTTGTTAACATCGAGTATAGATTTAAATGTCAGGAAGTCGTTTCTGAAAGTATTTGTATGGAGTGTAGCCATGTATGGAAGTGAAACAAGAACGATAAATAGTTTGGACAAGAAGAGAATAGAAGCTTTCGAAATGTGGTGCTACAGAAAAATGCTGAAGAGTAGATGGGTAGATCACATAACTAATGAGGAGGTATTGAATAGAATTGGAGAGAAGAGAAATTTGTGGCAGAACTTGACTAGAAGAAGGGATCGGTTGGTAGGACATGTTCTGAGGCATGAAGGGATCACCAATTTAGTACTGGAGGGCAGCGTGGAGGGTAAATATCGTAGAGGGAGACCAAGAGATGAATACACTAAACAGATTCAGAAGGATGTAGGTTGCAGTAGGTACTGGGAGACGAAGAAGCTTGCACAGGATAGAGTAGCATGGAGAACTGCATCAAACCAGTCTCTGGACTGAAGACCACAACAACAACAACAACGTAGTACAAGCCACTTATTGATTTGAAGAATATTAGGAAAAAAATATCAGGGAAAAAAATTTACTCTTTGAAAAGCCGTTTATTCGTTTGACTTTTGATCTACATATATTATATCTGTGAAAATGCTTTTATTCGTTCAAAATAATGAATACAACGCTTATACAATCTTCATTGTGTTTAATCCATACTTTCACACTATTTGTTGCAGAGTATACACGTTGCATGGTGTACAGCTACTTCAATAGCACGGTGCATAGCTGCACTCTCTTACCTATGCCCCTCTGTACGCACTGCTCGACAGGGACGCTGAGCACGCTGACGCATGGTCCGCTGGTACAGCTAGCGCTGGGGGGGTGGGGGGAGGGAGGGGATGGGGAGGGATAGAGGGGACGCACATCACATCACGAGCTACGCTTACCCAAACAAGACAGCCACACGATGGCAACGGATGTTATTGCACGTACAGCCAGTTTACTTTCGCACCATCACTCATAATTACGAAACTACTGACATGCGAGCGCAGCCACGGGTAACAGCCAGTTGTAAATAAACAGTGAGAGACTCTTCATCTACATCTACATCTACATTCATATTCCGCAAGCCACCCAGCGGTGTGTGGCGGAGGGCACTTTACGTGCCACTGTCATTACCTCCCTTTTCTGTTCCAGTCGCGTATGGATCGCGGGAAGAACGACTGCCGGAAAGTCTCCGTGCGCGCTCGAATCTCTCTAATTTTACATTCGTGATCTCCTCGGGAGGTATAAGTATGAGGAAGCAATATATTCGATACCTCATCCATAAACGCACCCTCTCGAAACCTTGACAGCAAGCGCGATGCAGAGCGCCTCTCTTGCAGAGTCCTGCCACTTGAGTTTGCTACACGTATCCGTAACGCTATCACGCTCACCAAATAACCCTTTGACGAAACGCGCCGCTCTTCTTTGGATCCTCTGTATCTCCTCTGTCAACCCGACCTGATACGGATCGCCGGTTCTAGGCGCTTCAGTCTGGAACCGCGCGACCGCTACGGTCGCAGGCTCGAATCCTGCCTCGGGCATGCATGTGTGTGATGTCCTTAGGTTAGTTAGGTTTAAGTAATTCTAAGTTCTAGGGGACTGATGACCTCAGATGTTAAGTGCCATAGTGCTCAGAGTCATTTGATTTTGGTACGGATCCCACACTGATGAGCAATACTCAAGTATAGGTCGAACGAGTGTTTTGTAAGCCACTTCCTTTGTTGATGGACTACATTTTCTAAAGACTCTCCCAATGAATCTCAACCTGGCACCGTCCTTACCAACAATTAATTTTATATGATCAATCCACTTCAAATCGTTTCGCACGCATACTCCCAGATATTTTACAGAAGTAACTGCTACCAGTGTCTGTTCCGCTATCATATAACCACACAATAAAAGATCCTTCTTTCTATGTATTCGCAATACATTTCATTTGTCTATGTTAAGGGTCAGTTGCCACTCCCTGCACCAAGTGCCTATCCGCTGTAGATCCTCCTGCATTTCGCTACAATTTTCTAATGCTGCAACTTCTCTGTATACTACGGCATCATCCGCGAAAAGCCGCATGGAACTTCCTACACTATCTACTTGGTCATTTATATATATTGTGAAAAGCAATGGTCCCATAACACTCCCCTGTGGCACGCCAGAGGTTACTTTAACGTCTGTAGACGTCTCTCCATTGATAACAACATGCTGTGTTCTGTTTGCTAAAAACTCTTCAATCCAGCCACACAGCTGGTCTGATATTCCGTAGGCTCTTACTCTTGTGCGAGAAGCAAATTATACGCAGTGTGTATTGTTTCAGCACAACAAGCGTCATATCATTGGGAATCAAAATACATAGTTTGTAGTGGTCCGCAAGCTAAGCTTGTAATCACAGAAGTTACGAAATGTTTATTTCTTGAAGTTAATTATATAGGACAAATTAACGTACGAGACTGAAACAGCACATGTACTATGAAATTAACGTATAACTGGACAACACCTGTGCAAAGACACGCAGTTGTGTAACACGACACGTCAAGTTTCACTGGAGTAACGTCGAAAACGCAAATTCAGAGTAATATTTTCTTTGAGTCACAAGTTTTAAATTAATTAATCGTGGCCTGAAAAATTGTATTTTTCTCTTTCAAATCTATCGCACTTTCGAAGAACCTAGTACACACTTACATAGCTGTTTCTCGAGCACTTTAAAACTAATGTTTTCAACACTTTCCTTTGTAATGCTTCAGTGGGTCACTTTTCTTCTGTCAGTAGTTGTACTTGAGGCAGGTACTAGTACAACCCACCTTTAGAAATTCAAACTCTAAGTGTGTTCTGTTTGAAATCGGTCGCTAGTCGCAATACCACAATTATTTATTTCGTACTTTGACCAATTAGTTACCCGTTTTTTCTGTTGTGCGACTTTCCTGTTTTAGCAAAGATCGAGATGGTGATAAAACTCATTATCTCCCTATCTTTACATCATTACCATACGTGTTTTCCATTGAGAAAAGCTAGGTAAACTATAATTAACTGCTAGAATGATAAAATCAGTTATTGATTGTTCGTGGAAAGTAACAGTCAGCATGCCTTTTACTAAAATATTCATGAAAATGCTACTGAAATTTGTAGCTCTTGTAGTTCGATCTTAACTACACTTGAACGAACAAAGGTTTAACTGTCACGTTAAATCTGCAAAGTCGCCTATGATTTAATCCTCGTTTACTGCTTAACTTTCAAGGAATCGTAAAAAAATCCATAAGATTTTTAAATGTCATCTTGTAAATCCATAATTCAGCTTCAAAATTATAAAAAATTGTCTTAACCAATAATATGAATTGTATCAATCGCATAACCATTACGGTAGCATGATTTATTTTAGAGATTGGAGTTCGTTATTGCAGTGCTTTCCTAAGATCCCGTCACTATTGCTATGCTGTTCGCATGGCGTGTCCTATAAACATCTGCAGTCTTTAAACTTCTCCAGTGGCTCTGTCAATCAGTGATTCGTCCCCCCAAGCACTCTGTCATGGTAGCCATGCACTACTTTGTCATCTTTACAAATTGCTGGAAAGACTGATTTTGAATCGCCTATCACCTGCAATTGACCCCTCATTTATCCCTCAGCAATCTGGATTTCGTCCAGGTAAAAGCTGTACTGGACAATTGCTAAATCTCACACAGTTTATGGAAGATGGCTTTGAAGCTCGGAAGGTGACAGGATTGGCATTTGTCGACGTATCAGCGGGTATGATACGGTCAATCACCAGCTACTACTAGTTAACCAAAGATTTAGGTCTAACCAGACTCATCGCCTCCCTTCTGCAGAATAGCAGGTTCTTCGTCGACTTTCAAGGACAGCGTAGTCAATGGAGACTACAGAAGAATGGTCTCCCGCAAGTAAGTATTTTGGCTGCAATTCTGTTTAATATACACACGAACCACCAACCTATAGCCCCAAATACCATGAGCTTCTTATATGCTGACGACCTCGCTCTAGCCACACAGAGCACAGATTTTGAATCAGTGGAGAACAACCTCACGAATGCCCTTGAAGATCTGTCCAGATACTACAACACAAATCAACTTAAACCAAACCCTTCAAAGACCCAAGTGTGTGCTTTTCATCTGAGAAACAAGGAAGCCACTCGCAAGTTGAAAACAGTATAGTCGGGGGTTGAATTGCAATACTACCAGACTCCAAAATACCTAGGAGTGACACCTGATAGACCTCTCACTTTCAAAAAGCACTGCATGAAATGAAAGTCGAAAGTCTCCACCAGGAACAATCTCCTACGGAAACTGGCCGCATCACAATGGGATAGTCAACCTGAAACAACCCGAACATCTGCAATGGCACTGTGCTATTCTGCAGCAGAGTGTGCCTGTCCTGTTTGGTATAATTCAGCTCATGCCAAACAGGTGGATGTAGCTCTCAACGGAACCTGCAGAATTATAACAGGTTGCTTGACACCCACTCCAGTCGAATGGCTTTACCACCTCGCACCACCACCTGTTCGAAGAGAGATAGCTGCGAACAAGGAAAGAAAGGCAGTGGAACAGGAAATTATCCTCTGTATAGGCATGACCCGCATTCGCAACGACTGAAGTCAGGGAAGAGTTTTCTTAGGACATCAAAGGAACTTAGAACTACTGCTGAAAAAGCTAGGTTACGACTATGAAGGGCTACACCCTACCTTCCCCCTGGTTGGAAAAGAGTTGTTGAAGCTTTACCTCCAGGCCATGACGGGGAATGGACAACTTGGAAGTCCCTGAGTAGACTGAGATCCGGAGTTGGAAGGTCAAAAGTTAACCTGGCAAAATGGGAATACACTGATCCAAATGATATTCGGTGTGACTGTGGAGAAGAATAGGAAGTCCGGCACATGGTTCGATGTCGATTGTCTCCAGTCTCCTGCTCAGAAGATGATCTTCAACAACAAACAGAAAATGCACTGGAGTGCCCAAGTTTTAGTCAAAAGTAATTTAATCACAACTGTGTAAAATGTGTGTACATGTACCTGTATGTTTCTGACACGAGAATAATAATAATATTCGAGTAGTTCACACACGGAAGCAGAACAACTAGAAAGGAGTCCACAGACTACCATGCGTCAAAACCAGCTGTTTCATACGAAACAAAAACGAAAATTAAGCAGAATAGGAGCAACATATTTACATTGCAATTCAAAGAGTGCAATACACATAAGAAGGTCGTAATCATGAACATAATTTCCACTTGTTAACAGCCACAGGGTCGAAATTTCACAACTGGGTTTTACAAATAAATACGCTTTACTATCAGATCCACCTATAAAGCATAAATGAAGAATAGTATTGGTTAAAAACAGCCTTGGTTGCAATTTTAGTTTTTTTATTTTTCAACGACGCGTTTAGCCTTATTTAGGCATCTTCAGGTTATCTTACTTAATTTGGTATTTCTTAGAAGAATCCTTTAGTCAGTGTAGCCAAAGGGCATCGTCGAATATATCAGAAAAGTTTTTACTGAGTTTAACGAAGGCGATGTTGGCCTGATGTATTCGACGATGCCCGTTGGCTATACTGACTAAAGGATTCTTCTAAGAAATACCAAATTAAGATAACCTGAAGATGCCTAAATAAGGCGAAACGCGTCGTTGAAAAATAAAAAACTAAAATTGCAACCAAGACTGTTTTTAATCAATACTGTTAAGCACTGGTTTGCTGTATGCCACATATGGATTGGAAGATTTTTTTTTTTTTTTTTTTTTACTTTATTGTTATTTTAAAACCTGTACAACTCAGGTAGGCTGGCAGGATTGGAAGAATTTCTAAATGAATAACATCATCTAGACTCGCATTTCGCATAGCAAGAACAAAGATTATCGCGCCATATTTTCCGGAATTCGAAGTTCACTGCCACGCCAATCGGAGCGCTGCTGTCCGTCTCCGTTTCCGATTCATAACACGTGTCTTGCGTTTCTGAATTTTGTTGTTCCTGAATTTTGTTGTTCCGTAACGTGCCTCTTGCAGAATTGTTTACAGCCTCGCCGCTGGGGCTGACTCGCGTGCGCAGCACAGCGTGCGTACGCTAGCTGCTGCTGACTGCCAAGACGACTGAAACCTTTACCAACATCATGGTTCATGTTAGTGGGCCTTTTAACTACCTTGACCGTCTCTCGTATCTTTCTCTTAATGTTAAGTGGTTTCTTGGCAAGCACAAGAACCCACTCAGACTCTACATGTTTCCCCACATTCGTTTTGGTTTTCTTGCATCGGGGGTTTATGATGTTGTTCGAGTCGCATCTGACGCTCGTGCTCTTTAACACGTGCTGCGATAGGTCGCTTCGTTTCTCCGAGGCAAATTACTTCGCCACTCGAAGCTGACTTTATCAACTCCACCGAGCGAGGTGGCGCAGTGGTTAGACACTGGACTCGCATTCGGGAGGACGACGGTTCAATCCCGCGTCCGGCCATCCTGATTTAGGTTTTCCGTGATTTCCCTAAATCATTCCAGGCAAACGATGGGATGGTTCCTCTGAAAGGGCACGGCCGACTTCCTTCCCTAATCCGATGAGACCGATGACCACGCTGTCTGGTCTCCTTCCCCGAACAACCAACCAACCAACCAACCATCATCAACTCCCTACGTGTGCTACATGTCGCCTGTATCTTTGTTTGATCCCAGCAGGGATCTAGTTTTATTGGTGCTACAACAGAGGGATTTAATGCCCAATCGGCAAATAATTTTCCCTTCAAGATTTCCACGCTATGTACCACCACTACCCACGGTAGAAAAGCTCTGTTTTACATACGCTGACTAAGAGGATTGATCGAAACTGCTATACGAACAATGTAAGGTACTGCGAACTGAGATCTACTGATACTTCGTTACAAAAGGCCAGCCTGTAGCAGCTCCTCAGATTCATAATTCCAGTGAATAGATTTAAACTTATCTTGTGGTCGTTGGTTTGTCAAGATTGCAGGTCCACGGATTCATGTTTCAGGTAATTTTGTGGTCGAAAAACATCCAAAAACTGTTTGGTTATTATCATTAGGCACAAAACAATGACATATTGCTCAACTTCAAAATGGCGTAGCCAGAGTTGCCTCGACGCTATTAAAGAGGATCGAATCATCTGAAACTATTAGTCTCGCCACTCTGCTAGTAACTGGCCTACGTTGCAGAAAACTCTCCAGAAGTGCTCACAACTGACCACATACAGCTGGGGTTGCTTCTTTTGTTATGGTGGCTTGTGACACCATGCTTATGGTGTAAGCCAAGGCCTATGTCAGAATTACGACATGTCTTATTATTTGTATAATTTCTAATGGCACTGATGGATGATTTTCAGTGTAATTCAGTGGCTCAAAATATATTTTGGTGACTCAAAAACCGCCCGTTATTTTTGCATCAAGTCATGTTTATACGAGGGAAAGTCAAAAAGTAAAGGGGCGTTTGAGAAAAGGAATATTTATTCTATTGATAGAAAACTAAAACATACATTATTTTTCTATATAACCTCCCTGCACTTCAACGCACTGTGTCTAGCGTTTCACAAGTTTTTTGATTCTGTCGGAAAATAAGTTTTTCGGTTGCATCTGTAACCAATTTTCCGCCACATCAATGACTTGTGCATCGGTTGCAGATGTTCTTCCCCTGAGCGCTTCCTTCAATATTCCAAACATATGGAAATCGTTTCCAGCCAGGTCTGGGCTGTATGGCAGGTCTTCCAGCAATTCGGATCCCAACTCTTTATTGCTTCGGCCGTCCGTTTGGCAGAAAGTGATCGAGCGTTATCTTGTTGGAGGATGAAATCTTTTCGCAGTTTTCCGCGACGTTTGTATCTGATTGCAGATTTCCGTTTAGTTTGCAACACATCACAATAGTTGTCACTGTTCACAATTTCGCCTCTTGGGGTGAAATGAACGGCTACCACACCTTCACTGTCCCAGAATAGTGTTAGCGTAATCTTACCAGCTGCCGATTGACGGTTAAATTTCCTAACTTCCGGTGATCATGGGTGTTTCCAAACCATGCCTGCAGCATTACTTTCCGGTTCGTGATGATGCACCCACGTCTCATCTACAATAACGATTTGCTGTAAAAATACATCGCTCTCGCCATGATAACTGGCCAAATGTTTACTAGAGATGTCCATCCTTTGCGACTTATGCGGTGCTCACAATTCTTTCGGTACCCACCTTGCCCACACTTTCCGAAAATTTAACCTGTCTTGTAAGATGGAATACGCTGAGCCATAACTGATATATAAAGTAATGGCGATTTCGTTCATTGTGATTCGTCTGTTTTCCGTCACCATATCCTCCCAAATTGTCCCTAGTTGTTGAATCGATGGCCTGCCCGATCTTTCCTCGTCACATAGAGAAATTCTTCCCTGTTTGAAGCGCTCTGTCCATTCGAAGATCTTGCTTCACGATAAACAGCTGTCACCATAATGCGCTTGCACTCGACGAATAATTTCCGCAGGTTTAACACCGTCCGCAAACAAAAAATGAATCACCGCCCTCATATCCCCCTTGGTGCAGATTGACAATGGAACTGCCATGTTTCACGGTCTGCTACAATACGACGACTATCGCGGGAATGAGTGACTTTTTCTATAGAATTGATGCAGACGACAATACTTCAGTCCTGGATACTAGCCGGCCGGGGTGACCGAGCGGTTCTAGGCGCTACAGTCTGGAACCGCCGACCGCTACGGTCGCAGGTTCGAATCCTGCCTCGGGCATGGATGTGTGTGATGTCCTTCGGTTAGTTAGGTTTAAGTAGTTCTAAGTTCTAGGGGACTGGTGACGTCTGAAGTTAAGTCCCATAGCGCTCAGAGCCATTTGAACCATTTGAATCTGGATACTAGCAGTGTAACTAAGCCCTACGGCGAGAAATTTCAGAAGTCCCTTTGTGTTTTGACTTCTCCTCATAATACAGGGTGATTCAAAAAGGATACCACAACTTTAAAAATGTGTATTTAATGAAAGAAACATAATATAACCTTCTGTTATACATCATTACAAAGAGTATTTAAAAAGGTTTTTTTTTCACTCAAAAACAAGTTCAGAGATGTTCAATATGGCCCCCTCCAGACACTCGAGCAATATCAACCCGATATTCCAACTCGTTCCACACTCTCTGTAGCATATCAGGCGTAACAGTTTGGATAGCTGCTGTTATTTCTCGTTTCAAATCATCAATGGTGGCTGGGAGAGGTGGCCGAAACACCATATCCTTAACATACCCCCATAAGAAAAAATCGCAGGGGGTAAGATCAGGGCTTCTTGGAGGCCAGTGATGAAGTGCTCTGTCACGGGCTGCCTGGCGGCCGATCCATCGCCGCGGGTAGTTGACGTTCAGGTAGTTACGGACAGATAAGTGCCAATGTGGTGGCGCTCCATCCTGCTGAAATTGTGGAATTTACAGGTCTCTGCTAGCTCTGCGAGTCGATTTTCCTGGGCTGCGAACAAATGCTTGCTGGATGCGTGCTACATTTTCATCACTCGTTCTCGGCCGTCCAGAACTTTTCCCTTTGCACAAACACCCATTCTCTGTAAACTGTTTATACCAACGTTTAATACACCACCTATCAGGAGGTTTAACACCATACTTCGTTCGAAATGCACGCTGAACAACTTTCTTCGATTCACTTCTGCCGTACTCAATAGCACAAAAAGCTTTCTGTTGAGCGGTCGCCATCTTAGCATCAACTGACGCTGACGCCTAGTCAACAGCGCCTCAAGCGAACAGATGTACAACTAAATGAAACTTTATAGCTCCCTTAATTCGCCGACAGATAGTGCTTAGCTCTGCCTTTTGTCGTTGCAGAGTTTTAAATTCCTAAAGTTGTGGTATTCTTTTTGAATCACCCTGTATATTGATTGAAGCAGACTGACATTGAGTAGAAGGATTAAAGAAAAGGAAAAATCACTAAAAAAATGTAAAAGTCAAAATTAAACAGAATGTGGTTTATATATTAAAGAGTTCATCATAGATTACAAATCTGGACTTGGATTTTTTCAGGGCAAAATCTGCTGTGAGACAGCGATACAGTAGTACTGTCTCTGTCATGTGTTGTTAGTCAGTAATTACACTTTTTTATATAAAAAAATTTTTTCTTCCCGTAAATTTGTAATTATGTTATAGACCACTTTAAATGTCTAAATTCTGATGAAAACACTCTTAGAAGTGCTGAAACCTGGTAAATAAGACTAAAAAGTTGTAACCGAGGGCTCATTTGTTTCAATTTTAATTTTTTTCTGTGTTTTAATCTCTATATACAAAACGCAATTCCTGACTGGCTGACTCCCAGCCCAAACCGCTAAGGACAGAAACTTGAAATTTGGACAATGTGTGGATCTTGTACCGCAGGCCTCGTTTACGAAGGGATTTTTCTAAATTCTAACCCTAGGGGGTTCATATAGGGATGAAGGGTGTTTTTGAAAAATGTCGCTATTAAGGCAATTTTGAAGCTAGGCCTACGAAAATTAGTATTTGATTTCTCGGTCATAAGTAAAGAAATACGTGTTTCAGTATTTTTGGAAATTTAACACTAGTGGGGGGGGGGGGGGGGGTTAAATATTGGGCGAAAGTTTTTTTCTAAAAATATGTTGTTGTAAAAGAACTACTAAAGTATTTTTAAAGCTACGTCTATGGGCATTGGTATTTGACTTTTCGGTTACAAATGAAAAAAAAAAACGTGTTGCAGTGTTTTTGGAAATGAAATCCCTAAGAGTGCGAAATAGGGGACGATATTTTTTACGAAAATATTTTATTATGAAAGCATTTTTAAAGCTAAGCTAATGAAAATTTAAGTTTGGCTTCTCAGCTGGAAATAAAGAAATACGTGTTCTACCGTTTTTTAAAATTCAACCCCTATGAGGATGAAACGGAGGATGAAAGTTTTTGTGAAAATATTTCATTCCGCAAGTATTTTTGAAGCTAAATCTATGAAAATTTGAATTTGTCTTCTCTGTTAGAAATGAAACATACACATCTCACTGTTTTTGGAAATTCAACCACTAATGGGGTGAAGTAGGGGGTGAAACTTTTTATGAAAATATTTCATTGCTAAAGAATTTTTAAACCTAAATCTTTGAAAATTGGTGTTTGCCTCCTCTGTTACAGATGAACAAATATGTGTTTCACAGTTTTTGGAAGTTCATCCCCTAAGGGTGCGAAATAGGACCAGGCTCATTCACTAGCTCATCATCGCCCAGTTCAAACCACCAAGGATAGAAATTTGAGAAGTTTGCAGAGGCTGTGGATCCTAAACTAAAGGCATCGTTTAATAAGGGATTGTCCGAAATGCCACTCCTAAGGGGATGAAATAGGGGATTAAAGGCTTTTTGTCGCCATCAAGGGAATATTTATTTATTTATTTATTTATTTATTTATGCATTTATTTTACCTGGCAAGATTAGGGCCTTCAGGCCCTCTCTTACACCTAACCAGGCATACTCAGATTCAACAAATTTCAGTGTCTACAGAAAATTAGGACATATAACATGTTATACAGTATTAATGTTAAAGAAAAAAATAGAGATTATAAAAGTAGTACAATGATAATTATAACAATCAAAAAATAATTATAACAATCAAGAATAATAAAAATAATAATAATAATGATAATAATAATAATAATAATGACTATGTATATGAAAGTAAACATATTTTTCTTATATGAGTGTCAGTCCTATTTCTAGTTGGGAATTTTCTCGTTATATTTTTGCAGCTTGTAAGTTATTCTCATCAAGCAGAGACATAAGAGGATGGAATGGGGTGAAAGAGATATAGAAGAGGTAGATAGGTTAGAGGAAGAGAAATAGAATGGTAAAATTCGAAGCTATGATGGAGAGGAGAAAGAAAAAGATGAGGGGGGGGGGGGCACAACAATGGTGGCTATACCGTCCCTAATATGTAAGTCTTAAGTTCCCTCTTGAATGTTGAATGGTTTTGGATAAGACGCAGATCACAGGGGAGCGCGTTCCATAGTCGTATGGCTGAGATGGAGAATGACACGGAGAAAGATTTTGTGTTATGTAAAGGTACAGCCAAGATGCTAGACGTATCCGATCTGGTATTGCGGTTGTGGAATGATGATAGGTGTTTAATGTGAGAAGATAAGTATTGGGGGCACCAGTGGCTAAGAAATCGATGAAGTAAGCACATCGTGTGGAGATCGCGTGCCTTATGTGGGCGTATCCAACCTAGCTGGGAGTATGAAGGACTGATATGATCGTACAACCGTATGTTGCATACGTATCTAACACAAGCATTCATCACTAGCTCGAGGCATCTCGAATTTTCATTATTTGTGCCATGTTGAACTACATCACAGTAGTAAAGATTAGGCAAGACTAGTGTTTGGACTAATTTTTGTTTAACATGGGATGGAAATATTTTTCTAAACTTTTGAATTGCATGTAGGGAGGAGAGCGATTTCCGGCAAGCTGTGACTGTTTGTTCTTCCCAGTTTAGGTGTTCATCCAAGATTATTCCAAGGTCTTTTACTGTTTTTTGGTATGGTAGTTGGGTACCATTGAGGAGTATTTGAGGGACTGTTTCGCGAAAGTACCGACTGATTAACTTTGGATGAGATATAAGTATGACCTGGGATTTCTTGGGGTTTAGTTTCAGACCTAGGTTCTGTGCCCATCGAGAAACAGAGCAAAGATCTGCGTTCATACTCGCTACTGCGTCAGCAATGTTCTTGGGGCTTGCACTTATGTACAGTTGGATGTCGTCGGCATATAGATGGTAGTTGCAGGAGTGAATCACTGAAGAAATATCATTGATGTACAGTGAGAAGAGTAATGGACCAAGGACGGAGCCTTGGGGAACTCCAGAGCGCACGTTTTTCCATGATGACTTTTCCGATCCACAAATGACTTGTTGACTTCTGTTTTTGAGGTAGCTGTCGAACCAGTGTATTGCGCTGTTTGAGAAATTCAACTGCTTCATTTTAATTAGTAATATATCAAAGTCAACTGTATCAAAAGCCTTGCTAAAGTCAAGCAGTGTTAGGATGGTAGCTTCACGTCTGTCCATAGCATGTTTAATGTCATCAGTTACTTTGATTAATGCAGTTGCTGTACTATGGTGCTTTCGAAAACCTGACTGATATTTGTCGTGGATGTTATGAGTTTTGAGGTAATCTGTCAGCTGTTCATGGACGATGTGTTCTAGGGCTTTAGATATTGCAGGAAGTATGCTGATCGGCCTGTAGTCACCTGGCGACTTAGGGTTGTCAGTCTTGGGTATAGGTTGAATTAAGCTGGAAGTACGGTAAATGGTATTTGGTTTCTCAATCAGAAAAAAAAGGAATGTTTCAGCGTTTTTGGAAATTCAACCACTAAGAAGGTGAACTTCTGGGTGAAACTTTTTTCGAAAATACGTAATTACTAAAGGATTACTAAAGGATTTTTAAGGCTACGTTTGTGTCATTTGGTATTTGACTTTTCGATTAGAAATTAAAAAAGAAAATACATGGTTCATTGTTTCTGGAACGTCAACCACTAATTGGCGAAAATTTTTAAGAAAATACTTCGTTACATTAAAAAAAATTTTAAAGCTAAATTTATGAAATATTGGTATTTCACCTCTCGGTTAGACATAAAGATGGGATGGAAATTGCTAAGAAAATATCTCCACTAGAACGCAAAAGGCACAGTTAACAAAAACTTCGGACTCCGGCTACCAGAATCGCTTTTTGATCAGAAGTACATTCAGAAAAGACAATGCTTACATGGCCGTAATTAGCGTGAAAGGCTTAGAAGGTGTTACAATTTGTGAACATAAAAATTCGTTTAAATAAAAACAAAAAAATCTCTGCAGGCCATACAGCCTACGCGAGCGAAGTAGCGGGCGCTAAGCTATTTGATTAATATTAATTAAAATACCATATTTTGGATGAAAACAGTTACCTGTGTCGAGATATTTCAATCTATTACATCGCTTGTTTGACTCCATAAAAAGTATCGAAATGTAGGTGGAGCTGTGTTCCCATATCAGGCTTTGATGGATTACTAGGCGCCAAACCTATAAAGTGACTGTGGTTAATACGTGGCCTCAGTTAATGTTTGTACTGCTAGGGATTGTTTGTAAAAGAGAAACGAAATACAAAAAATTGAACCGCAGGAAGAAAGAACTTAATGTAAGATCGCTATGGAAAAACACGAATATTTTCAAGTAATTTCATGCAGCAGCCCAAAGTGTCTTTCTTGTCGCATCAGAGCCAGCTTTGTTTACGCGAGAAGTTGGTTTATGATGAACAAAATGCCTTCCTTCTGAAGTAAACGAGTATACAAATAGATATATGAAGCGCAAAAAAAGTGGAGAGTCCAACAGGTTATGTCACAGTACCACTTTCAGTGCTAACGGATAGGCAACGAAATCATCAACAAAATCAAATACACAAATAACAAAAGAAGGACTATACGCCCCTTCGTGAAGTCACAGAAATTCTCCACATATACCTGGTAGCACAAAAAATTGCCGTGGTTGAAATATGAATTGCCTGCCATTTTACGCAGAAGCCAGTTACATTACAGGGTAAACTTGAAAAATTATGAGTAGATTATTTCGTATTTGTTGATGATATACTTATCTTAAGAACCAACCTCGAGTCAGCAATCAAAATGCTTAATCGCTTGAAGAATGTATCTCAGAGAATTAATCTATATTTTTCCTGTGACAAAGTTAAATATGTGATACATCTCGAAGACGGGCCAAAATGGTTAACAGTGACTATAAAAGGATTGAAAAGGCAATAAATTTAAATACCTAGATGAGATGATGAATGGAAAACAGGCTGTAAAAGGAAGTAAAATTATATTGGAATCTTAAAGTAATTCTATCGTCTGACGAAAAGCTTATACAGCAAGAAGTGACTTGTCATTGGAGCTGTGTTAACACTGTAGCAGGTTTGACGATCCAGAAACGTTTTATACGTCACAGACTTACACTATGAGCAGAGACTAGCCAGACAGTTGATAGAGGGCGACCACAGAATAAAGAAAAAGCATTTGGGCATTAGATGGGTTGAAAGACTGTTGTGAATAACATCCAATGAAGAGTTGTGCACGAAGGCAGAAGCAATAATATCATCAATTAGAAAAGGAAGGTTGCTGCTCTTTGGTCACAGATACACAGCTGAACATCAGGATTGCAACGCCAATGTGTCTTACAGTGTATTATATGCTTTATGTGCAAATCATTAGAAGTAACACCACCCATATTTCGTATAAAAGGAAAGATAATGCAGCTGACTCCTCACTGAGAAATACCATTTGAATGATGGTTTTTGTAAGAAGACTATGTTATGCCCCGTGTAAGTAGAAAGAACGTTTATCTGCGCGTGTCGAAATTAGACAGCGGCAAGTCAGTGGTCTATCGAGGTGGCGATTTATCATTCTCTGATTTTTTCTGTTCACGTCGCTCGGAATTTACTAGCGTATGGCAATACAAACTGAACTGTAACTTACAAACATACATACAAGAATTGCATAATTTTTGCAAAATAAATAGAACTGAAAGACTAAATCTACAAATTAACATTTAAATTTTCAGTTCATTCTAGGGCTGCCTCCATTCCTTCAAGGAAATCTTTGGATTTGTAGGGTAAACTCGCCCGCTACAGCTTGTTACAGTGTGTTTGACGGTCTGACGTTCATTGCCACAGTCACCTTCAGAAGATAAACCCTTTCCCCACCGGTGGCGGATTACTGCACAGATGCTGTAGCATGTACGAATCCTGTTAATTGTTTTCCAAGCACGTCGTGTTAATTCCATGCCAGCTGTTCTCGTACCATACGAAGGTCTGATATTCCTCATGGGCATTATTTTTCCACGTTTCAAACCACTTCTTGCTCGTGTAGAAATTCACTGCTTACAGCAATTCTGCCACTATCGTAGGTGACTGCCTGGATTTTAATCAGCTCGATTTAAGTGCAGGCACGTCAGACTGGATTAATAGCTGAGGAATTTCGACTAAATTTTTTATATTCCTTTAAAAGGGCGAGAGATTGCAGGGCTTTCTCACATCTGATTCGGTGTAGGGGATACGATCTATGGCGATTTGACTTCATACATTGTGATGAAATGGTGGGCAGCAGGTTGTGGTCTTGTTTGCGTGCTCTAGGGAAAGACAGACGGTAAGCTTTACCTGTGTTCAAACGAACAGGGCGCCGACTTAAAAGACTGCAGTAAAAGCACGGCGTTGGTTCGGCGACAAAGCGCGTTTTTTCTGGAGAACGGTGAGGAGACATTTCTAGACGGCCTCGTGCAGCGGTGGCATTGTGCAAAACACTTTAGCTTGGCAAGACAAAGGGCAGATGTACAGGTATACGGCCTAGCGTCGAAAAGTCGCCGACAGCGCATTGTAGGCCTTGTTAGGGAGCAAACCGCCAAAAGAAATGTAGACGTTCTGCAAATGTCTGAGGGACAGGGAAAATGGCGTCCAGACGTCCAGACTCTGTTTCAAAACATGTTTTGTCAATGCGAGTTTATGGCCGTTCTTTGCAAACTTTGAAATGGACGCAACAGGGGAGATAACAAGCTCTTTATGTAGGGCTGTGCTTCCACCCTGTATTGTGTTACAAAAGACATGGCAAACATGTGGGAAAGAGGCCACGAAGCTGAATTTTTCTCCGTTTTCTGCTGATTAACTTTAAAGTCTCTGATTGGTCAAATCGGTTTGCAGTGCAAAGACCATTCTCCGAGCTTAGAATGTTGGGCTCCAGCTCGTGATTGGCTTGTGCAAAATTGGGGGAAGTCAAAAAAGAGGAGCGTGCTTTTGGAACTGAGCTGAGGAGGAAACGGGGAGAAAGAAAGAATGCACTCTTGTACAAGTCTGCTTATATCATCACGGTCACAATGAGTGATGCGTGCATGTAGCTTAATTATTTGTCTTGAATCGGCTATCGAAGCATTTGATGTATTCTGACATGCACAGTCGTGGCACAGAGTCAAATTGGTTTGGCAGACCAGCAAACGGGTCCACCTGCACACTGGAATCCATCGGGGTTTCAGAGGCTCTTAGGGAAGTACCTGCGTTCTAAATTATCCAAATGCGAGACTATGTACTTGCTTTTTTCTGGAACGCGCGTTTAATAACAGATTGCCGCCGTCCATGACTTCAGTCGCCGAACGCATCGTGGTGTGTCGCCTTGACCAGTAGGATGGTAAAGTACTCGCTGCTGCGACGTAGGGCTATAATATCTATTTCTCATCACCCTGTTCTTTCGAACCATATTTTTCCTTTCTTTTTTTTTTGTTTTGTTTGTGTGGTAGAATATAGATGCTTGGTGGTGGCGTAGTTTGATGCCATAACCAGGATTCACGTTTATGAAGTGCGATAGAGTGAGTAGTGTTCTGGTTAGTGTCGTGTGTTAATCCCCAGAATATCACTTTGTCCACCATATATCCCATTTTAGTAAGGCTTTTGTTAAATAAACATTTTTTGTATGATGTTTCTCTAATAATTTTATTGTCTTGTCATGTTTAAGATCAATAAACCGATTGTGAATTAGACTACAACTTCTCCCTGAGTTCTGATTAACAGTTCCTTCGCATTTTTTATGGCAGTCTAGATCAGAAACATAAGAGTAGCTAGGTGTCCACTGCGTGGATCTTTACTTCATTAACAATAATCATCTTTCAAGGGCGTTCAGTCTTCGAAGCCCTTGTGGCGCAATGTGACTTAGAATTGGTAACTAGTAAAAAGGGCTAGATCAGTTGCAACCTGTTATTGTCGTCGTTGCTGTGTTTTACTGAACATCGATTTTTGACACATATGAGCTATTAAGCCGTACTGGAGCACAGTATTCGGCAGCAGAGTAACGAGACCTAAGGAAGAATATTGTACTTCGTAGCTCTTGCACCTATGAGGAACCAGTGAAGCTTCTGCATGATGTTATTGCACGATCTCATCTTTGCTGCGGTGTTTTCTATGTGTTTCTTGTATGACAAAGTTCTGTCAAGAGCTACACCTAGATATTTTGGGGAGTATTGACGGTGGAGGACTTGACCATTAAAGGAACACGTGGCAGTGATTCAAGAGACACACATAGATACCGATGAGAGCCTGTACTCAAGAGGACGTAGAGCTGGTTACGAAGTGCTGGAAGCTAGATATCATCATATCTATGACTGGGCCATAATGCGAATATGTATTCGAGAGGTTCAGGAGGGCCATATTCAAAGCGGAGGGCCATATTCAAAGCCCCCCCCCCCCCTCCCATGAACCATGGAACTTGCCGTTGGTGGGGAGGCTTGCGTGCCTCAGCAATACAGATGGCCGTACCGTAGGTGCAACCACAACGGAGGGGTATCTGTTGAGAGGCCAGACAAACGTGTGGTTCCTGAAGAGGGGCAGCAGCCTCTTCAGTAGTTGCAAGGGCAACAGTCTGGATTATTGACTGATCTGGCCTTGTAACAATAACCAAAACGGCCTTGCTGTGCTGGTACTGCGAACGGCTGAAAGCAAGGGGAAACTACAGCCGTAATTTTTCCTGAGGGCATGCAGCTTTACTGTATGGTTAAATGATGATGGCGTCCTCTTGGGTAAAATATTTCCGGAGGTAAAATCGTCCCCCATTCGGATCTCAAGAGGACGTCATTATCAGGAAAAAGAAAACTGGCGTTCTACGGATCGGAGCGTGGAATGTCAGATTCCTTAATCGGGCAGGTAGGTTAGAAAATTTAAAAAGGGAAATGGATAGGTTAAAGTTAGATATAGTGGGAATTAGTGAAGTTCGGTGGCAGGAGGAACAATACTTTTGGTCAGGTGAATACAGGGCTATAAATACAAATGCAGGAGTAGGTTTAATAATGAATAAAAAAATAGAAGTCCAGGTAAGCTACTACAAACAGCATAGTGAACGCATTATTGTGGCCAAGGTAGACACGAAGCCCACGCCTACTACAGTAGTACAAGTTTATAAGCCAACTAGCTCTGCAGATGATGAAGAAATTGATGAAATGTAAGATGAGATAAAAGAAATTATTCACGTAGTGAAGGGAGACGAAAATTTAATAGTCATGGGTGACTGGAATTCGAGAGTAGGAAAAGGGAGAGAAGGAAACATAGTTGGTGAATCTGGATTGGGGGTAAGAAATGAAAGAGGAAGCCGCCTAGTAGAATTTTGCGCAGAGCACATCTTAATCATAGTTAATACTTGGTTCAAGTATCATGAAAGAAGGTTGTATACATGGAAGAATCCTGGAGATACTAGAAGGTATCAGATAGATTATATAATGGTAAGACAGATATTTAGGAACCAAGTTTTAAATTGTAAGACATTTCCAGGGGCAGATGTGGACTCTGACCACAATCTGTTGGTTATGAACTGTACATTAAAACTGAAGAAACTGCAAAAAAGTGGGAATTTAAGGAGATGGGACCTGGATAAACTGACTAAACCAGAAGTTGTACAGAGTTTCAGGGAGAGCGTAAGAGACCAATTGACAAGAAAGGAAGAAAGAAGTACAGTAGAAGAAGAATTGGTATCTCTGAGGGATGAAGTATCAGTTTAATAAGTCACAGCTGCAAAATACTAACGCGAATTCTTTACAGACGAATGGAAAAACTGGTAGAAGCCGACCTCGGGAAAGATCAGTTTGGATTCCATAGAAGTGTTGGGACACGTGAAGCAATACTGACCCTACGACTTATCTTAGAAGCTAGATTAAGGAAAGGCAAACCTACGTTTCCAGCATTTGTAAACTTAGAGAAAACATTTGACAATGTTGACTGGAATACTCTCCTTCAAATTCTAAAGGTGGCAGGGGAAAAATACAGGGAGCGAAAACCTATTTACAATTTGTACAGAAACCAGATGGCAGTTATAAGAGTCGAGGGGCACGAAAGGGAAGCAGTAGTTGGGAAGGGAGTGAGAAAGGGTTGTAGCCTGTCCCCAATGTTATTCAATCTGTATATTGAACAAGCAGTAAAGGAAACAAAAGAAAAATTCGGAGTAGGCATTAAAATCCATGGAGAAGAAATAAAAACTTTGAGGTTCGCCGATGACATTGTAATTCTGTCAGAGACAGCAAAGGACTTGGAAGAGCAGTTGAACGGAATGGACAGTGTCTTGAAAGGAGGATATAATATGAACATCAACAAAAGCAAAACGAGGATAATGGAATGTAGTCGAATTAAGTCGGGTGATGCTGAGGGAATTAGATTAGGAAATGAGACACTTAAAGTAGTAAAGGAGTTTTGCTATTTGGGGAGCAAAATAACTGATGATGGTCGAAGTAGAGAAGATATAAAATGTAGACTGGAATTGGCAAGGAAAGCGTTTCTGAAGAAGAGAAATTTGTTAACATCGAGTATAGATTTAAGTGTCAGAAAGTCGTTTCTGAAAGTATTTGTATGGAGTGTAGCTATGTATGGAAGTGAAACATGGACGATAAACAGTTTGGACAAGTAGAGAATAGAAGCTTTCGAAATGTGGTGCTACAGAAGAATGCTGAAGATTAGATGGGTAGATCACATAACTAATGATGAAGTATTGAATATATTTGAGGAGAAGAGGAGTTTGTGGCACAACTTGACAAAAAGAAGAGACCGGTTAGCAGGACATGTTCTGAGGCATCAAGGGACCACAAATTTAGCATTGGAGGGCATCGTAGAGGGTAAAAATTGTAGAGGGAGACCAAGAGATGAATACACTAAGGAGATTCAGAAGGATGTAGGTTGCAGTAGGTACTGGGAGATGAAGAAGCTTGCACAGGATAGAGTAGCATGGAGAGCTGCATCATACCAGTCTCAGGACTGAAGACCACAACATCAACAACAACAACAACAACAAATTCAAAGCCAAGCACCAACACATTGTTCGCCCAACTCTGCATGATTGTGCAGCCATGCAACTACTTTCAGCCATAACATGAGTTTGCTTGCAGTAAGACAAGTATCCACGATGTCTGGACTCCACAGACTGTCGGCTGGGCGACTCTTGACGCAGCAGCAGAGAGGTGCGTGCTGACAGTAGAGCAGCACCATATAATCTTTTTGCACGAATCCCAGATCTTTGTACAGCATCACGAGAGGTGTATCCCTGTGTAGGGGCTCCGAGGAGAACGAAAATTGCACGCTGCATTCGTTAGCCTCGTATGAGTCAGCAGCAGGCGTAATGGTATGAGAAGTCACTGGGTACACAACCGATAACTTCTGGTTCTACTCTACAGATGAATATCTTAACAGAGACTGCTGAGCCAGCTTAAGTAAAAAATGTCTGTTAGATTTCAGTTTTGGCAGCACTTGGTCACAACAGTCAAGATTAGGTATTTAGTGTGTGGTAAATTTATTAATAGCACATAAAAATGTTTCATTCTGACAGCGTGTTAATTGTGTAAATATTATCTGTTCCAGTTTACCGCTCTGTATTCACCTATTTCGACAATCTCCTGACAAATGGTCAGGGTAGTAAGTAGAGCACCATACAGAATGCTGTGGCAAGGATCTGTCAGGCTGTAGCATCCCAGCTATTACAGGACTGCAGATTTTTGCAGTAAGTTTGTTACGTTATGGCAAGCTGTTTTGGAAGCCTGCAGTATAGTAGCGTTCGGTGGCGACTGGCATGTGGCTTGCCGTATGCGTCAAAGTCCCGCCTGTTCTAAAGCGGACCATGAGAATGCTCACTGTGGTGCGTACTAAAATCACTTATTCACCTCACCTAAGAAACTAAATAACTACGTTAAATATTAGCTGTTTTGTTCCAAATTTGGTACATGAAAGATTAATCCCATTGGCTGTTAGTTTTGATCAACCAATGAAAGTAAAGTCTTTCTCACGCGTTGGGATGAGTTATATGCCCTGAAAGCAACGGCATTCAGTCAGTCGTGGACTAGGTGCCGGACGAGGAGGTCATGTTAGACGTGTCCGAAAAAGTTATTTGTAAAATGAAGAAGTGACTGTTATTTCGCGTTCGGTTTATATCGCCGTGCAACCAGATGTATTTACGGACAATTTTGCGAAGTTTGGGAGATTTTGGAGAGTTTGTTGTATAGAAAACCACGTGTGAAACTGTCGGCCTTTGTGATGAATTCAGCCTGGTGTGTTCAGTATGCATTTACAGAACATTTTTGGCGAGCATCTTCATTTCAAGAATCCACTTAAAAGGACCGAGTGTGAAACTCATTTCGAAGCAAAGTATTGACTATATTAGTCTCGTAATATTTCGGGTTAGACTTAATGCTTTTCTAGCTGTCTAGCGTGTGATACAAGCTGCATGAACTAGTAGTGGATGTGCTATCGACGTAAATGTGGGCTTGTTGACACCATAACTATAAGACAATAAAAAACATTAGTATCGATAAGCGGGCATTTTCAATGAAGGAATGAAGCATCCATTTTTGCCCATTAGTACTAGAGATTTACAGGTCTATTTTGTTACCTGAGTTACGCGGACTTTGCAATCGTAAGTATGGACGATGGTTTTTGCCAACGCTGCTTTTAACATCGTCTACATAGTACTATAGAAAGCAGAGTAACGGGTGGTGAACGAACGCTACACTGAGGTAGGTGAACATTATTTTTGCAGCTTGCTTCACAAAGGCAATCGAACAATCGTACAACCGCTCCACCGCAAGAAGTTCGAAGGTGCTAATGAGACATTGTTATCAGAATACACAAACATTTATTGATCACAGGTACACAGTTGCCTCCCTTGGCAGCTGCCAGCAGTGCAGTGGGCAGAAGCGCGCTTGCTACATCAGTACGCACTAGACTTGGCCACTGTTTCTATGTTTCGATACAGTGTATCGATACGTGGAACTGTTTCAGTGTTTCGGAACGGCTGTGAATCACTGTTTCGAAACAGTGGTGTTTCATTCCGCCCCTGTCTCGGATAACCGGACCAGATTCGATCTTGAGCCAGACACAGAAACTGTATCGTTGTTTCAAAATAAGGCTGTTTCAGTCCACCTGTGGTTGGAACGGACTAATTGTATCGAAACAGTGATAGGGGCCAGTCTGGCAGCGATGTTGTAAATATTCTGTGTAAACCTGTACTTTGTTTCTGTGTACTTTTCGGGCTGTATTCTGCCTCCGGGGGACACAACACCGGGGCAGGACGGAACGGCAGCCGGGTACTAGGAGATTGCACGGTCTGCCTGAAGGAGGGTGACAGCGGTCTGCAGCAGGTCCAGGATGGGCAACGTTCGCTTCTCACCTGGCGTACCAGAGTCCTTGCAAGGTGTACACTGCAGGAGGCACGGCGGTGCTGCAGCAGCGCCAGAGACGGCGGTGGGTGTTGCCATCCAGCAAGCACAACTAGCGGCAAGTTGCGGCACAGCATCTAGGGGGGTGCGGGTTCGAATCTGGGCCTGTCATGGGAGCATCGGCGGCCGAGGGCCATGGGCGACCAGTACATCCACGTTCATCCCATAGTCAGACAGAGCAGGCCAAACGGGGCAGAGGGCGGTGAGGACCAGGGACTGTAGAAGCCTCCGGAATCACAGGCAGCTACGCGGCGCAGGATGCAATACCTCGTCAGGTGGCGACCGGGCTGAGCCTTCCAGCTGAGCGACCTTGATGACAACTGCAGCAGCGTTGGTGTACCAGGCGCTGCGGAGCTGGCTGGACTCGTGGAACAGCGCGCGGGTGGCGCGCTGACGTTACGCTTCTGTAAACCAGCTGAATAAAGGGATACTTCCGAATACTGCTGTGTCACTCTGCACTGCCGCCGCTGACGCTGTTGAACTTGCTCGGCTTCCTGACGAAATACAGCGCGGTGGGTCCCAGCTTCAGTTCGGCCATCTGGAGTCCTGGGTTCGACCATCGACGGCCTGCAACACATTGCTTTCAGACCTGGACTCTGGGTACGCCAGTCCATTTCAGGAATGTTATTGTGTACAAATCATTGCCCCACATACGCTGCTTTATGAGAGGGTGTATTGTCATATTGATGCAATCATTGACTCCGAACTGTTCCTCTACTGTACAGAGTCCACAGTGTTGTAAAATGTGTTTGAATCGTTTTCATTTAGTGTTTTCTTAAGCACAGTAAGGGAACCACACCCTAACCATGAACAACACCCCCATCCGTAAAACGTCCTCCTCTCTCCTCTATATTTCATTGGTGGCAATATACGTTATGGCAGCTAGCATTCTCCAGACATTCATCAAGTCCAAACCGTTCTGTTGGAATGCCACAAGATACAGCGTGATTCACCTGTTCACATCACTTGTTTCCAGTCATGCACTGTTCGGTGCCCTCACTCTTTACACCACCTCAAGCATCGCTTAGTGTTGACTACAGAAATGTACGGCTTGTGGGGAGCTGCTCGACCATCGCACAGTCACTGTGCTAGCTGGACTACTGGCATCATTTTGGTGTGATTCCATCCACTGATTTCATGCGATATTTTTTTACGACGACCTTCCGCAAAGAACGATGGTCCCTGTCCATCATTATATGAGGTCAGCCTGATCCTGGTTTAGTTGCGGCTGTACCCTCGCGCTTCGACTTCAAATATCACCAACAGTCACTTAACTCTTCTGACCGACCCATTAAGCTGATACTGTTTCCCTACCGACAACAATAATATTTCCCGCCTTCTTTTATATTGGCGGGTCCGTATCTCGTAACATCTACCGGTCAATTAGGCTACATTTGGGTGTCCGGATACTTTTGACCAGATAGTGTACAAGCACTTAAATGTGAATTGCAGAGTAGTCATGTAGATGTAGATGGATAACAACGAACTTAGTAAGAGAATCTCCGACTACTATATACGAGGGTTATTCGGAAAGTAAGGAGCGATCGATCGCGAAATGGAAACCACAGTAAAAATAAATGTCGTGGGACTACGGCCTCCCGTCGGGTAGACTGTTCGCCTGGTGTAAGTCTTTCGATTTGACGCCACTTCGGCGCGTCGATGCGGATGAAATGATGATGATTAGGACAACACAACACCCAGTCCAGACCCGGCCGGAAATCGAACCCGGGGCCTTAGGATTGACATTCTGTCGCGCTGATCACTCAGCTACCGGGGGCGGACAAAACCACAGTGAAAATCCGATGAAGTTTTGCACAGGTGTTGGGCAGTGTGTCTAGTTCGCCTGTCGATCGCGTTACGTCGTTATTTTTAGTTCTGAGCACACAGGGAGCACATAAAGATACCTAGAACAATAATGTCTCCCGCCAAGTACAAGGGCCTATTGAGAAATTTCGCCTGAAGCTATGCAGCCACCATTACATAACTGTCGTGCGTTTTCTTCTTCAAGACCATTCTCAACCTCATTCTGCAGGGGCAATGAAGATGCTCCTGCGTCGCTTTCAATTGGAAATGTTTGATTACCCACAATACAGCCCGTAATTGTCTCCCTCTGAGTTTCATGTCTGCTCACATGAAACGCTGGCTATGACGACAACAATTTGGCACAGGCAGCGAGCTGTAGGCCAGCGTAGAGAATTGGCGGAAAGCGCTGGCGGCTGCCTTATATAACGAGGGTATTGGAAAGCTGGTACAACGCTACGACAAACGTCTAAGTCGGATCGACGACTATGAAGATATGTAGCTAGAAGTTGTATCTAACTGTTGCAAATAAAACAATTTTGATTTTCACTGTGGTTTCCATTTCGCGACCTATCGTTCCTTACTTTCCGAACAGCCCTCGTAATTCTGGAAAATAAAACAAGACCAGGATGATCTGAGCAACGACAAGTGATCTGAAAACATTTGATATCACATAAAACAATATGGGAAAATATATAAATGCAGACAGTACAGAACTCTAGTGTTTCACAATGTAACAAGAACCTACAATACGGAGGGAGCCTTTGTCAGGGGAAAATTTGCCGAGAGGCTCAAGGGATATTTAATAGGATGTAACAGCCACTAAGAGAACGACAGATACAAGGAAAATTACTTTCTTGTTAATGCGTGTCTAGACTACATACGTACTTCACAAGGCACTATAAAGTGCGTGTCAGAGGCCACATTGTACTACTGTACTTCTGATCATTCCGTTTTCCTCTGCATTTGCAAATGGAGCGGGGCTAAATTCTAATGTAAAAAAAAAAAAAAAAAAAAAAACGAAATGTGAATATGAAAATATCCCTAAAATTGAGCTGTAAATAGTAATTTTGAACTAACTTGAGAATCAGAAATTCTAATGGGCACAAGTGTTCTTCCGATGGAAAGGTGCACCAATAGTGCCGGAAATTACAAACAACAACGTGAAAAATACATAATACTGAACGTTCCCTCATCCCTCATAAAAAAGAGTCACTAAAACTAAATATTTGGCCAAAAATAAACGGAATAACAAATGCCTTCTGACTTCTTCTCAACTTGGAGAATGTAGAGGACATTCAGATGCAATCATTTGTCTGTGGGTATAAATCTGGACCTGTACTGAATGAGCAAGGACTGTAACGCAATATTTTCACTGTTCTGAACTGGCTGACGAACGCCGACCTGTTGAAGGACGGGCGTTTTTCTACAATTACCTCTTCTCCTTGTAATCGCAAAAGTATCTGTAGCAGATGTTTTTCTGATATAAGGATGCTTAATGTTCTTGTTTACTGTATAGGGCGACGAAAGATGCGGACAGCTGGTGCTTGAGACGGAACCCGACTGTTTTTTAAGATCGGAACCGATGTTGAGTCACGCCACAAATGTTAGCTGAGACGACATTCGCTGCTTCCTAGCTGTGACTAATGCGCGCGCCGCTCTCTAGATATGTACGGGGTGACATTTCTTGCATTCCAGAGGTTACTGACTTTATATTCGGTCGCTGAGCTTACGTAAACGGTATTGGGAACATTCCGCCTCCTGTGTCATCCACAGATGTCTCGACACTCATGGATGACGCACGAACCGAAATTCTGAACTCCGATTTCAAATGTTCCTTTACCAAGGAGAATGGAAGACTGCTGTCCCAGTTCAGTTCTCGCATCACATCAGAAATAAGTGATACAGTTGTTGGTGTCAGCGCATTGAGAAATAACTGAAATTATTAAAACTGAACAACTCTTAAGAGCTCAGTGGAATCCTCTCAGATTCTATGCAGAATTTGCAGCTGAGTTCATCACAGTTTTAATCACTCCGTACGTCCCTCCAACAAAAAACTGTGCCCGGAAGGCCGGCCGAGGTGGCCGAGCGGTTCTAGGCGCTACAGTCTGGAACCGCGCGACCGCTCCGGTCGCAGGTTCGAATCCTGCCTCGGGCATGGATGTGTGTGATGTCCTTAGGTTAGTTCGGTTAAAGTAGTTCTAAGTTCTAGGGGACTGATGACCTCAGAAGTTAAGTCCCATAGTGCTCAGAGCCATTTGAACCATTTTTTGTGCCCGGAAATTGGAAGACTACAGATAAACATCCACTTACAAGGAAGGTACCAGAAATGATCCATAATAATTCCGTCCACTATCTTTGACATCCAGCTGTTTCGAATCTTAACACTCTGCCGTCCGGCGACACCACAGTTGTGTCGTGTGCATAGTATCGCTGTGGCCGGCGACACCACAGCGGTGTCGTGTGCATGGTATCGCTCAATGACCGGCGACACCATAGTTGTGTCGTGAGCGTAGTATCATGCAGTGCCCGGTGACAGCACTTTAGTATCTTTTGCATTCAGTTGCTGTTTTGTTGCGGTACCGGTAACAATAAGTTACACACTTCAACAAGTTTTTTGTTTTTATACTTTAATGAAATTTGTCAATTTAAATGGAGTTTCATTAAAGAATAAAAGTAAATAATCAGTTACCTTTTTTAAATTTGTTTCTTTTAGTTAATTAATTTGCCTTCTGTCTGTACGTACGAACGAACTTTGTTGTAGAACCTCTCATTTACGTGTGGTAATAAAAAATTCATTTACACGGAACTAAGTACATTTAAAATTACGTGAACTCATATTAACTGATTAAGAATATTTAGTTGAGAATTAAATCCTTTACATAATTCGGCCTTGGCACACATTTTCTAAATGCAGTGGTTTTTTTTTTTAAATATTTACTGAATTCTTTCCCGGCGTTAGCTATGGAACACAAGACTGTCTCTATTAGCAGAAAACGGTTAAATATTGCCAAGCCGACGTTTAATTATCACTGATAAAACACACATCCCTATACATTTAAGTTATTTGAAAGAACCAAAATTGTTAAATTTCAACATTAACTATCCGCCTATGAATGCACAAATGTGAACTAATTTAAAATCCGTAAGTCTCAGGATCGCTGTAAAAGAAGAACATTTTCTTAATTCACTGCTAATTTTTATCTGTTCCCGATTTACGGGTTTGGTTAATTTTTCTTAGCGGAACAATTTTTTAAACGTGCCGCCGCTGCAAATCGATCGGTCGCGGCACAGCCCAGCAACACCGCTAAAAATGCTGAAAATTCTTTAAAGAAATATTATAGATGACATGGGCAAGCTAATTTACATTAATAATACACACTTTTGATAAATTATAATATATTTAAACCACAACAAATATTCAACTCACATTAGTTTGTAATTTCTCCTCTAATGGCGGCTAAATCTAGCTACAGACAAAAGACGTCTACCCATTCATAAAATGCTTCGTCACAGCTTGCTATCGCTTTCAGCTCTAAAGGAGGATGACCAAAGAATACTCAGTACGTGGTGCTTTTATACTACTGCTGACTATTAACATCTCTTTGTAATCATATAACATTATTTTCGTCTGTGGCTGAATTTTACATTTTTGTTATCGCAGATATTGACACATTTCGCAATTATATTATGAATATAGAAATATTACCATCCTAAATACAGAAAGAATATTACTACAGAAAATATTACAATAATAATGAATGTCCTTTACACAAAATTCAATAATATTTTTTGTTAAATAATTACAGTATTTACAAATTGCTTTATAGCGGCGTATATGGTACAATTAAATTTTAGTTTATTAACAGTGTGAGTTTGCCAGGGAGCGTTACAATACGTACTTGTGCCCTTTCATCATGGCAGACGAAAGAGACGATAAGATTATTTATGATGAATGCGCGGAGCAAAACTTGGATGTTGCCACTACATCGCTTACGTCTCATCATGATCCGGTTGACAGACTTTCCGGTCACGTAAAGCAACACCAACTAACAGGTCCACGTATTTCCAAAACCAATAAACGAGAACGAAGAAAATGGCATGTAACAAAAACAAAAAAAGAACAATTTAATGTGCAGTTGTGGAGTTGTGTTACATCTTGGAGACTGTTTTGCTGCATATCGTATGAAAGAGGAATATTAAGTACCAAAGACAATGCCAATAAACAAATAGATGAAAAAAAACAAATTTTGTATTTATTTACGCATGTATATCTTCGAAATTTAATGAAAAACAGGGTTGAGAACTTATGAGAACTAACGACGAGATTAGTAAAACGTAACGTAACGTAACGCCAGGATTACGCCAAGGAGATGGGCTATCACCTGTCCTCTTCAACCTGACACTTGAGAAGGTAATGCGGGATTTCAACAAAGAAAACATCAAGGGCATTCAAATTGGTAATGAACACATTACATATCTGGCTTATGCGGACGACATTGCACTATTAGCATGCACACAAGAAGATCTGAAGAGAAGTATCCAGACCTTGGAGTTATTGGCAGCTAGGATCGGTCTACAAATTAGCTCTGAAAAGACAGAGTATGTGACCGTAGGAAGAAAGATCCAGAACTCTCAAGATTTAATTGTGAACAACACCAGGTATAACCATGTGAAAGAGTTCAAATACCTTGGACCATTTTTTACAGAAGTAACATCAACTGAAGCAGAGATAAAAGCACGACTGCAGGCGGGAAACAGATGCTATCACTCTCTAGACCCTATATTAAAATGTAGAAGTGTCTCGCAACAACTAAAGCTACGGTTGTATAAGACATTAATAATGCCAGTAGTACTTTATGGTTCTCAAACCTGGAGCACTCGAAAACAAGACCTTAAGCGACTGTTAACATTTGAAAGGAAAGTCCTCAGGAAAACATTTGGACCAGTCAGAGATCAGACTACTGGAGAGTGGAAAAGACGCCATAACACTGAATTGGAAGAGCTGTACAAGGAGCCTAACATCTTGGGAGTGATGAGAAGCAAAAGACTGCAATGGGCTGGACATGTTGTTAGAATGGAGGCAACAAGATGGCCCAAAATCACAATGGACTGGATCCCGTCAGGCAGCAGACCAATGGGAAGACCTAGAAAGAGGTGGATCGATGGAGTGAGAGAAGATCTGTTGCAGCTGGGGGTCACGGGAAACTGGAGACAGACAGCAGAAGACAGAGACGGATGGAGAGCTCTAACTGTGGTGGCGCGCGGTCCTCTGGGCCTGATCGCGTGAAGAAGAAGAAGAAGAACAATTTATAATCTCCAGATAATGTCAAGAACGGCCGGCGACAAGCCAAGTAATCCGAATTAGCGCTGCCGGAGCCACGTGAATAAATTTGTACGAGGCGTGCGGACGGCAAAGTGTTAAAACATATTCTAAACTCAAACATAATACGGTACCTCGAACAGATTGACCACCTCCATACCAACCACTGTGGATTGCGCAGTATCGGTCACGTGAAACTACCTCTCCCTTTTTTTGCACGACGTCCTGAAAGCATGGATCAAGCCGACACAGTATTTCTCGTCTTCCGAAACGCATTTGACTCTGTATTATACCAATGATTATTAACGAAAATATGATCATATGAGGTATCGAACGAAATTTTTGAATGGCTTGAGGATTTCTTGGTCGGGAGGGCTTAGCGTGTTACCTTGGATGACAGATGTAGAAGTAACTTAAGGCGTGCCCCAGGACAATGCGTTGAGTCCTTTGCTGCTCACGTATATTAAAGACCTGACAGACCATGTTAATAGTAACCTTAGATTTTTTTGCAGCTGTCGCAGTTATGTATAATGAATCATTATCTAAAATGTTACGCAGATATTCAGTCGCTCTTGATAACATTTCGAACTGGTGTAAACATTGGCAGCTTGCTTTAAATCTTTAGAAAGGTAAAATTGTATATTTCACAAAACTAACAAAAACATTGCTGAGTCATAGTTGGAATCAGCCCACTCCTAAAAACACCAGGGTGTAACAGTTTGTAGAGATATTTACATCTAAATCTATATTCCGCATGCCATTTCTCGGTGTGCGTAAAGTAATGACCTGATAGGCTCAGTGGTAGGTGAAGCAGGTGGTAGACTTCGGTTCATTGGTAGGATACTGCGAAAAAGCAATGAGTATGCAAAGAAGATTGCTTGAAAAATTCTCACGCGACCAATCGTAGATTATGCACGAACTCATTTATGCAGTCATTCTTCCCGCGATCCATGTGCGAATGGGGCAGGAAGAAGCTCTAAGTAATAAAAGAGGAAATACGCTTTTCCATACACTTCAGAGTGGTTCGCAAAGTGTAGATACAATGGTACACGTAGATGCTCCTTTTGGTGTACGTCGTATTCGTCTTGCGCACCAATATCTGTGGGAAACTGGAGCGATTTGCATAGTAAATAGAACACACACTCCTTAAATTGGTAGATCTTTATTTTTTTTAGTTATTTCGTAAATAAACAGAATTTCTCCTCTTCATTTCCTCAGGCCATGTACTGAAAGGTGTTTCTTGTTTTTGGAGCGCACTTTTCTGATGCAAGGCATTAATGCCTACTCTGTAAGTATCTATTTGTATCCAGAATGAGATTTTCACTCTGTAGCGGAGTGTGCGCTGATATGAAACTTCCTGGCAGATATAAACTGTGTCCGGACCGAGACTCGAACTCGGGACCTTTGCCTTTCGCGGGCAAGTGCTCTCCCAACTGAGCTACCCAAGCACGACTTACACCCCGTCCTCACAGCTTTACTTCTGCCAGTACCTCGTCTCCTACCTTCCAGGAGAGCTTCTGTAAAGTTTGGACTATGACTTGAACTGTTTACAGCTGAACATTCCCTGTGCGATCGCAGAAAATATGCAAATTTATGTAACCGTGGAGGTGTCATGAATTTTTAATTGTTCAAAAATTTTCCTACATGATTCCTTATTTGAAACCCTTTTGATTTCCTCATTTTTCGAGTGTAAATTGTTGTATTGCTAAATGGCTACTCCCTCAGAAAGTACACGGTAAAATAAAAAAGCTACACGTGTTTTAACCGTCAGTTCGTCACATTGTTTCCACATTATAACAGCCCCAAAGAATTATTAAGGAATAACCAAATTTATTGCACCTATCGTTCAGTCGCTTCACATGTTATGGTCTAACATGTTCAATAAAGTCATATTCCTAGAAATAACGTGTAAGAAATTTTTCCAGTTCTACGTATTCCTAACTCCAGCATTCTACGGTTTGGCTTTTTTGTGTCTATAAATATCACATTTCATTCCAATGTGGGGATACGCTGCAGATACACATTTTTAAAGATTGATGAAACTACACAAGAAAGCAGTGATTGCCAATACGACAAATCTACAAAAATTCATTTAGAAAATGAAATATGCTGACTGTTCCTACACTATATGTATTTGAAACAGTCAGCACACAAAAATAAATTGTGCACCTTTGTTGACGAGTAACATAAAGAATTATAATACAAATGTAGAAATGGTTATCGCATACAACTAACTGACGTGATTCGGTAAAACCTGGTCGCTTTTCCATCACAAATTCCCAATCAGCATAAAAAACCATAGAGAGAACATCAGTATTCAGAAATAAATTAAAATGTCATTTAAGAGCACTGTGTCCATACAATATTAAATTAAAAGGAGTATACAGATGCTAGACATTAAACCTTCATAGCAAAATTACGAAGTACAGTAATCAAAGTATGTAACAACGTATCATCAGTTTTCTTTCTGTGTGAGAATATTTTCCGCTATTTTTTTATGTTGTGTGCCCTGTGAAGAAACCAAGACACTGAAAAATGGCTCTGAGCACTATGGGACTTAACATCTGAGATCATCAGTCCCCTAGAACTTAGAACTACTTAAACCTAACGTGCGTTTCTTTTTTTTGTCATTTTTGCGTTTCTTTTCTTTTTTTTCTTTAAATATTTGAATCTTTTATTTTTTCTTATTTTTATAAATTTTTAAATTTCTTATTTTGTTTCCAAAAGTTTTATTCTTGCTTATTTATTCACTTTTTCTTTGTATTATATGTAAGTTTTGTTAAACTAAATGTTCTATTTTGCAGTAATTTGATTTAATTATCAAGTGATTTTGGATTTAGCAATTGATTTAGTATCGGCATAATTCGTGCCAGCAGCCGCGGTTATACGATTGATACAAGTGAATATTATTGGTTAAAACAGTTATTTATATTTTTAGGGTTAAAATATAAATTTGTAAGGTGAAATGTTAAAATTTATTTATAGCTCTTTTTATGAATCTGTGAAATTTGAATAATAAACTAGGATTAGATGCCCTATTATTTTAAATGTTAATTATATTTACCAGGGTACTATTAGTTAAGGTCTTTAAATCCAAAGAATTTGGCGGTATCTCATTCCATTCAGAGGAACCTACCCCCTGATTGATAATACACGATTTACTCTACTTAATTTATTTGTTTGTATATCACAGTTATCAGAGAATCTTTTTAGAGTTATAATTCTCAAGATTTATAATTATAAAGTATTTCAGGTCAAGGTGCAGCTTATAATTAAGAGGAGGTGGGTTACAATAGATTTTTGTTTATAACGGATTTGATGGTGAAATACTATTAATGAAGGTGGATTTGATAGTAATTTAATTTATTTAATTTAACTGATATTGGCTCTGAGGTGTGTACACATCGCCCGTCGCTCTCATTATTGATTATTCTATTTTATTATTTTAATTTAGCTTCAATTTAGATGAGATAAGTCGTAACATAGTAGATGTACTGGAAAGTGTATCTAGGAAGAGTTTCAAGATATAACTTATTAGTAAAGTGTTTCATATTGTAAAGTGTAAAGTGTTTCATAGCCCCGGGAGTAGACAACATTCCATTAGAACTACTGATGGCCTTGGGAGAGCCAGTCATGACAAAACTCTACCATCTGGTGAGCAAGATGTATGAGACAGGCGAAATACCCACAGACTTCAAGAAGAATATAATAATTCCAATCCCAAAGAAAGCAGGTGTTGACAGATGTGAAAATTACCGAACTATCAGTTTAATGAGTCACAGCTGCAAAATACTAACGCGAATTCTTTACAGACGAATGGAAAAACTAGTAGAAGCGGACCTCGGGGAAGATCAGTTTGGATTCCGTAGAAATGTTGGAACACGTGAGGCAATACTAACCTTACGACTTATCTTAGAAGAAAGATTAAGAAAAGGCAAACCTACGTTTCTAGCATTTGTAGACTTAGAGAAAGCTTTTGACAACGTTAACTGGAATACTCTCTTTCAAATTCTGAAGGTGGCAGGGGTAAAATACAGGGAGTGAAAGGCTATTTACAATTTGTACAGAAACCAGATGGCAGTTATAAGAGTCGAGGGGCATGAAAGGGAAGCAGTGGTTGGGAAAGGAGTGAGACAGGGTTGTAGCCTCTCCCCGATGTTATTCAATCTGTATATTGAGCAAGCAGTAAAGGAAACAAAAGAAAAATTCGGAGTAGGTATTAAAATTCATGGAGAAGAAGTAAAAACTTTGAGGTTTGCCGATGACATTGTAATTCTGTCAGAGACAGCAAAGGACTTGGAAGAGCAGTTGAACGGAATGGACAGTGTCTTGAAAGGAGGATATAAGATGAACATCAACAAAAGCAAAACGAGGATAATGGAATGTAGTCAAATTAAATCGGGTGATGCTGAGGGGATTAGATTAGGTAATGAGACACTTAAAGTAGTAAAGGAGTTTTGCTATTTGGGGAGCAAAATAACTGATGATGGTCGAAGTAGAGAGGATATAAAATGTAGACTGGCAATGGCAAGGAAATCGTTTCTGAAGAAGAGAAATTTGCTAACATCGAGTATAGATTTAATTGTCAGGAAGTCGTTTCTGAAAGTATTTGTATGGAGTGTAGCCATGTATGGAAGTGAAACATGGACGATAACCAGTTTGGACAAGAAGAGAATAGAAGCTTTCGAAATGTGGTGCTACAGAAGAATGCTGAAGATAAGGTGGGTAGATCACGTAACTAATGAGGAGGTATTGAATAGGATTGGGGAGAAGAGAAGTTTGTGGCACAACTTGACTAGAAGAAGGGATCGGTTGGTAGGACATGTTTTGAGGCATCAAGGGATCACAAATTTAGCATTGGAGGGCAGCGTGGAGGGTAAAAATCGTAGAGGGAGACCAAGAGATCAATACACTAAGCAGATTCAGAAGGATGTAGGTTGCAGTAGGTACTGGGAGATGAAGAAGCTTGCACAGGATAGAGTAGCATGGAGAGCTGCATCAAACCAGTCTCAGGACTGAAGACCACAACAACAACAACAAAGTGTTTCATTTACACTGAAAATTTTTCTGTGCAAATCAGGATATCTTGATTATTTATTTTATTATATTTATTTTTTGTTTATTTAATTATTTAATAAAAATAATTTTGTCGAATTTTGTCTTAGTATATTTTGTAGAATTGATTTTTTATATTATAGTTTATTGGTAATGTAATTGTTTTATGAAATATTATTTTAAATTTTTAAAAGTAGATTTTATTTATTGTACCTTTTGTATCAGGGTTTATCAAAATTTTAGTATTTACTTTACTTGTCTCGATTTGGGTTGATTTATAAATAATTTATAGTTAATGTATCATAATTATTATTAAATTATTTATAGAAATGAGATGTTAATCGTTTCCCAAGATATCTAGTTTCTTAAGAAAAAATTTAATTTTTTGAAGTTAATTGTTTTTATTTAATTTTTTAGGTATAAATATTAACTTATTTATTCTTTAAGGGATAAGCTTTGAAGTTAATAACCTATAATTTGTTTTATAAAATATAATAGTAAGCTTTAATCCAGCTATCTCTAAGATTATGTTTTGGTTCATTATTTTTATTTTTGATTTTATAATTATTTTAGGTTTTTTATTAAGATTATAAATTTAATTTTGAAATTTTTGTAATAATGATAGAATTAGTATATTTATTTGTATACAATTTTTACCTTGTTAATTTATTATAAGGAACTAGGCAAAATTGATTTCCGCCTGTTTATCAAAAACATGTCCTCTAGAAAATACTTTGAGGTCTGGCCTGCTCACTGAGCAGATTTTTAAAGAGCTGCGTATTTTGACCGTGCAAAGGTAGCATAATCATTAGTCTCTTAATTAGTGGCTGGAATGAATGGCTTGACGAGAAATCAACTGTCTCTTAATAAATTTTTGAATTTAACTTTTGAGTCAAAAGGCTTAAATTTTTCTTTAGGACGAGAAGACCCTATAGAGCTTAACATTTTATTTTTATATAGTTTTTTGTTTGTCTTTCTATATTTAATGATGATGTTTTGTTGGGGTGACATGAAGAATAAATAAACTCTTCATTATTATATCATTTATTTATGTTTGTTGTTTTGATCCATAATTTATGATCATAAGTTTAAGTTACCTTAGGGATAACAGCGTAATTGTTTTTGAGAGCTCATATCGACAAAGCAGATTGCGACCTCGATGTTGAATTAAGAAAAATTTTGGGTGCAGTAGCCCAGTAATTAGGTCTGTTCGACCTTTAAATTCTTACATGATCTGAGTTCAGACCGGCGTGAGCCAGGTCGGTTTCTATCCTAAGATTATTAATTCATATTAGTACGAAAGGACCATATGGTTGAAATATTTTTTATTTTATTGATTAATACTAATTAAATTACTATTTTGACAGATTAATGTGTTGAATTTAGAATTCATTTATGTAGATTTTTTTCTACAAATAGTATTGATACTTTATGATTTATTTATGTTTATTTTGAATTTTCTTTTATTAGTTATTTGTGTTTTAATTAGTGTTGCTTTTTTAACTTTATTAGAGCGTAAGGTTTTAGGTTATATTCAAATTCGAAAGGGTCCAAATAAAGTAGGTTTTGTTGGAATTCCTCAACCCTTTAGTGATGCTATCAAGTTAATTTGTAAGGAGCAGCCAATTCCTATTATATCTAATTATTTACTTTATTACTTTTCTCCTGTTTTTAATTTAATAATTTCCTTGGCTGTTTGAGTGATTTTCCCCTACTTAACTTATATATGTTCTTTTTCTTATGGATTTTTGTTTTTTTTTATGCTGTACTAGATTAGGTGTTTATACTGTTATAATTGCTGGTTGGTCTTCTAATTCAAATTATTCTTTACTAGGTTCTCTTCGTTCTGTTGCTCAAACAATTTCATATGAAGTTAGTTTGGCTTTAATTTTATTATCTTTAATTATTTTAATTGGTAGTTTTAACATATTTGCTTTTATAAATTATCAGCTTTATTGTTGATTTATTATTATTTCTTTTCCTTTAGCTTTAGCTTGTTTTGCTTCTTGTTTAGCTGAAACTAACCGTACTCCTTTTGACTTTGCCGAGGGTGAATCTGAGTTAGTTTCAGGTTTTAATATTGAATATGGTGCAGGAGGTTTTACTTTAATTTTTTTAGCTGAGTATACTAGAATTGTTTTTATAAGAATGTTATTAGCTTTAATTTTTTTAGGTGGTGATTTTTATTCTTTTATATTTTTTATTAAGCTTGCTGTTATGTCCTTTGGTTTTATTTGAGTTCGTGGCACATTACCACGTTTTCCTTACGATAAGTTAATGTACCTAAGGACATCATACACATCCATGCTCGAGGCAGGATTCGAACCTGCGACCGTAGCGGTCGCGCGGTTCCAGACTGAAGCGCCTAGAACCGCTCGGCCACACCGGCCGGCCAAGACACTGAAGGCAGCAGAAAGGAAGTCCAAGCTAAGTGTTGAGAATACAGAAATAAAGGAGAGTTTTAAAGGAAAACTTTCTTGTGTGGTGTACTAGTGCTGATTCTCTTCAAATTGGTATTTCCACTTTATATAAAATTGCTTTATATGTCGTACAAGCATAACTTTTTGTATAATTTTATTTTATGTGTAAGGTAATGAGCTGTTGATGTTGGTTATCAGTACCCATATTTGTCAACAAAGTCATTTGTCACCTCAGTTTTTCTCTTTTTTTCTGCATAAACTTGTGTATAGTGTCATTGTAAAAGATGATCCATAGACAAATAAACTACTGCTACTATTACTACTCGCTTGCTAATCGACAGCTCCTGCTATAATAAGCTTTCGCGTTACATTTGTGCGCCTGACACGTCGGCAACCCATTAAACAGTACTGTCTTCCATGTTAACTGATGCTAGACGTTAGTAATGGGCTTCTACTAAGCTGATGTTGATGTTCCGTCTTTTCAAGTTTGTGCGTGTCAGTCACGCTGATATTGCGTACAAGTATTAATAACATTCAGCGTTATTGAATGCCTCATTGCCACGCGCTACTATGAGACACAAACGCGTTTCGAATGTTGGTGGCATAGCAGTTGATTTTTTAGTAGTTCGGACCTTTTAAGGATCGAGGCCTTACAATTTTGCAACACTCTCACGTCGACGACCGAAAGATACGAAAGATAACACATCTGCATGATTACACTGCAGTTCACACTTAGATGATTGACAGAACGTTCATAGAACTATTTCCAGACTATTTTTAGATCGTTCCATTCCAGAGTAGTATATGGGAAAAATGAACAACTAATTTTTTCCGTGAAAGTTCTTATTTCTTTTACTTTATTGCGATGCTCATTTATCTCTGGTTGGATGGAAGCCAGCGAAATATTTTGGCTTGCGGAAGAGAAAGTTGGTGGTTGAAATTTCCTGAGAATCTCGCCGCAGTGAAAATCATCTCTCTTTTAATGATTGCCACTCCAACTCGCTTATCATATCTGCGACATTCTCTCACCTATTTCGCGATTATACAAAACGAACTATCATTCTTTGAACTTTTCCGATGTCCTCCGTCAATCCTATCTGATTCGGGTCTGACGCCGCGCAGCAGTACGTCAGAAGAGAACAGACAAGCGTAGTGCAGGCAGTCTGTCTAGGAGACCTGTTGCATCTTCTAAGTGAGCTGCCAGTAAAATACAGTCTTTGGTCTAACTTATCAACAAAATTTTCTCTGTGGTGGTTCAGATTTAACTTGTTCGTAGTTGTAATTCCTAGGAAATTTAGTTGATCTATAATCTTTAAATTGGTATTGTTTATCGTAGCCTATAACGGAAATTCAGAGGAATCTTTTTCGTTCTCAACTGGAAGACCTCACACTTTTTATTGTTTACTGTCAATTGCCACTTTTGGCACCATGTAGATATCTTGTCTAGCTCATTTTGTAATTCGTTTTGATCTTCTGATAACTTTACTAGACGGTAAACGACGGCATCATCTGCAAACAGTCTAGAGAGATCTTCTAACTCGTTTATACACCGAGAAACAGCAGAGGACTTTGGACAAGTCCATATATCTCTACAGTTTCACTAGATGACTTCCCTCCGATTTACATGAACTGTGACCTTTCCGACAAGAAATCCTGAATCCAGTTTCACAACTGAGAAGATACTCAGTATGCATACAATTTGATTAGGAGCTTCATGTGAGAAACGGTGCGAAAATTTTTCTGGAAATCAAGAAATATGGAATCAAGTTGAGAACCCCTGTCGACAGAACGCATTACTTAATGTGAATGAGAACATTTTTTGAATCCATGTTGATTGTTTGCCAATATATCGTTTTCTTCCAGGTATTTCATAATACTGGAACACAGTATATGTTCCAAAATCCTGCTGCAAATCAATATCAATGATATGGGTCTGTAACTCAGTCGCTTATTTCTATTTTCTAGCTCGTGCATTAGTCTGCATTGCTAAAATGGAGATATTTCATCAACATACTCCAAAGGAAATGTAATGGATATAAATCTCGAACGGAAGACATACCTCAATTAAGTGACTTAAATTGTTATGCTACATCGAGGGTACCTACTTCGAAGTACTCGCTTTGGTAGGTATACCTGATTCCAATTTATGAATATTTACTGCATCTTCTTTGGTCAAGTAATTTCGAAAAGCTGTGTTTAGTTAATCCTGTAGTGGCACTGTCATCGGTAACATTAACGTTGCCATCACGCAGTGAAGGTATTGATTGAGTCTTGGCGCTACTACACTTCACATACGAGTAGAATCTCTTTGTATTTTCTGTTAGATTTAAAGAGTTTCTTTGTGGAAACTATTAAATTCATCCTACACTGAAGTTCACGCTATTTTTTGAACATATGAAGACATCCGTCAAGCTTGGAATACTATGTTAAATCCGACATGATTTCTTTTTCCTTTCTTCTGCTACAGTGTCTGGACTCGATTTGTTAATACTGAGGCATCTATTCCATCTCGTGTTAATTTAGTTGGTATAAAACCCTCAATTGTTGCCAACACTATTTCTTTGAATTTAAGACACATTTGGTCGTTTTTCAGTATGGAAGGAATGGAGACTGTCTCTTAGGAAGGTGCCGATCATCTTTTATCTGCTTTTTTAAACAGATATATTTTGCGCTTATTTTTGGTGAACTTGGATTGGTCACTAATTCCTGTATCCGTCACGACGCTCAGGAGTTTTTGGTGCTAAAGTGTCTTATATGTGCGGTAGCGTTCTCGCTTCCCACGCCCAGGTTCCCGGGTTCGATTCCCGGCGGGGTCAGGGATTTTCTCTGCCTCGTGATGGCTGGGTGTTGTGTGCTGTCCTTAGGTTAGTTAGGTTTAAGTAGTTCTAAGTTCTAGGGGACTGATGACCATAGATGTTAAGTCCCATAGTGCTCAGAGCCATTTGAACCATTTTTTTGTCTTATATGTTATTGAAATCATCTTCAAAATGGTTCAAATGGCTCTGAGCACTATGGGACTCAACTGCTGAGGTCATTAGTCCCCTAGAACTTAGAACTAGTTAAACCTAACTAACCTAAGGACATCACAAACATCCATGCCCGAGGCAGGATTCGAACCTGCGACCGTAGCGGTCTTGCGGTTCCAGACTGCAGCGCCTTTAACCGCACGGCCACTTCGGCCGGCGAAATCATCTTCACTTTGTGTGGGTTCCTACACCAATTAATCAAAATAATTTTCCGAGAAAAGTAGTGATATAAGCCAAAATTCTTACAGTACTTGGGAGAATGAAAGGGAAAACGCCATTCTTCTACAAGCCAGAGTGCTGACTGACATATACAAAATGCAGTTGGCTTCTTCCTCACACTGAGGAAGATCCCCAATTACAATGAAATGTGCACCCTTAGCTGCTTGCAGGCGTTGACATACGTCAACGGGGACAGATGAAAATGTGTGCCCCGACCGGGACTCGAACCCGGGTCTCCTGCTTACATGGCAGACGCTCTATCCACCTGAGCAACCGAGGACACAGAGGATAGCGCGACTGCAGGGATTTATTTCTGGCACGCCTCTCCTGAAACCCACATTCTCAACGTATTGTCCCGCACTACATTCGCAGTGCCCCCGCCCATTATACTCATTACTCGCGGCGCGTTTCCGATTCCCGTAAGAGTTAGGGCTCTGTTTGTGCATTCGCACAGAAGAAGAAGATGGTCAAGTGGTCGGTGAGCCTTAACTATATATATAATAAGATGGTATCTGTTCTTTCGGACATCTTAGTATACAGGGTGAGTCACCTTACGTTACCGCTGGATATATTTCGTAAACCACATCAAATACTGACGAACCGATTCCACAGACCGAACGTGAGGAGAGGGGCTAGTGTAATTGTTTAATACAAACCATACAAAAATGCACGGAAGTATGTTTTTTAACACAAACCTACGTTTTTTTAAATGGAACCACGTTAGTTTTGTTAGCACATCTGAACATATAAACAAATACGTAATCAGTGCCGTTTGTTGCATTGTAAAATGTTAATTACATCCGGAGATATTGTAACCTAAAGTTGACGCTTGAAACCTCCGACGTTCAGTTGCATGTTGTAACAAACACGGGCCACGGTTGGCGAGCAGCATCTGCAGGGACATGTTGACGACGACGACCGTGTTTACGAGTGTGGCTGTAGTGCACTGTTGTGGTTTGGTCTAGCTGTCGCAGTGTCCGCATGTAGCGCTTGCTGCTATTGTTGTTATTCTGCATTCGTCTCCGCATGCAGACCAACTGTAGTACACCGTGTTACCAGACGTCTGTGATAGTGTAGGGTTGTAGGAACTGTGACCATGGTGTATTCGAACCCTGAAAAGGCGGAGATGATACTCATCTATGGCGAGTGTCGACGAAATGCAGCTGAAGTCTGCAGGGTGTATGCAGAACGGTACCCGGACAGAGAGTATCCAACGTGCCGCACATTGCAAAACATCTACCGCCAACTGTATGCAACAGGTATGGTCGTAGCACGCAAACGGGTCCGTAACAGGCCCGTCACAGGAGAAGCGGGTGCAGTTGGTGTGTAAGCTGCTGTTGCCATGAACCCTCACATAAGTACACGGGACATTGCGAGAGCCGGTGGACTGAGTCAAAGTAGTGTCATGCGCATACTGCATCGCCACCGCTTTCACCCGTTTCATGTGTCGCTACATCAGCAATTACATGGTGATGACTTTAATCATGGAGTGCAATTCTGTCAATGGGCATTAACAGAGAATGCGTTGCAGTTCTACCTGTTTACCGATGAAGCGGGTTTCACAAACCACGGGGCAGTGAATCTACGGAACATGCATTACTGGTCCGTGGACAATCCTCGCTGGCTCAGACAGGTAGAGCGACCGTGGACTGTAAATGTATGGTGCGGAATCATTGGCGACCACCTCATTGATCCTCACTTCATTGCAGGGGCCCAAACAGCTGCAACATACATCGCGTTTCTACAGAATGACCTGCCAACGTTGCTCGAAAATGTCCCACTGGAAACGTGTCGACGTATGTGGTATCAGCATGATGGTGCACCTGCACATTCCGCAATTAACACTAGGCTGACCCTTGACAGGATGTTCGATGGGCGTTTCATAGGACGTGGAGGACGCATAAATTGGCCAGCCCGTTCTCCTGATCTTACACCTCTGGACTTCTTTCTGTGGGGTACGTTAAAGGAGAATGTGTACCGTGATGTGCCTACAACCCCAGATGATATGAAACAACGTATTGTGGCAGCCTGCGGCGACATTACACCAGATGTACTGCGGCGTGTACGACATTCATTACGCCAGAGATTGCAATTGTGTGCAGCAAATGATGGCCACCACATTGAACATCTATTGGCCTGACACGTCGGGACACACTCTATTCCACTCCGTAATTGAAAACGGAAACCACGTGTGTACGTGTACCTCACCCCTCATGGTAATGTACATGTGCGTCAGTGAAAAAGACCAATAAAAAGGTGTTAGCATTTGGACGTGATGTGCTGTTCCAGTCTCTTCTGTACCTAAGATCCATCACCGTTCCCTTTGGATCCCTACGTAATTCGGTGCTCTCTGATACACACGATCGAACAGCGGAGGAGTGGTACTCAAGCGTCAACTTTAGGCTACAATATCTCTGGATGTAATTAACATTTTACAATGCAACAAACGGCACTGATTACGTATTTGTTTATATGTTCAGATGTGCTAACAAAACTAACAGGGTTCCATTTAAAAAAAACGTAGGTTAAAAAACATACTTCCGTGCATTTTTTATGGTTTGTATTAACCAATTACACTAGCCCCTCTCCTCACGTTCGGTCTGTGGAATCGATTCGTCAGTATTTGATGTGGTTTACGAAATATATCCAGCGGTAATGTTAGGTGACCCACCCTGTATATAGAAGATCCCCAAGATTGGCGATCTTTTACAGAAGCTCGAAATTTAGCGCGGACTTCAATGTGAGATGCTTATAACAGTTTCCACACTGAAACTTTGTCTCGAAACCTGGCAGGAAATCCAAAGCGATTCTGGTAGTATGGGAAGTATGTTAGCGGCAAGAAATAATCAATGCCTTCTCTGCACGATAGCAATGGAAATACTATCGACGACAGTGCTGCTAAAGCAGAGTTACTAAACACAGCCTTCCGAAATGCCTTCACAAAGGAAGACGAAGTAAATATTCCAGAATTCGAATCGAGAACAGCTGCCAACATGAGTAACGTAGAAGTAAATATTCTCGAAGTAGTGAAGCAACTTAATTACTTAATAAATGCAAGTCTTCTGGTGCAGACTGTATACCAATTAGGTTCCTTTCGGAGTATGCTGATGCATTAGCTCCATACTTAACAATCATACAACCGTTCGCTCGACGAAAGATCCGTACCCAAAGACTGGAAAGTTGCAAAGGTCACACCAGTATTCAAGAAAGGTAGTAGGAGTAATTCACTAAATTACAGGCCCATATCGTTAACATCGATATGCAGCAGGATTTTAGAACATATATTGTGTTCGAACATAATGAATTACGTCGGAGAAAACGGTCTATTGACACACAGTCAACATGGGTTTAGAAAACATCGTTTTTGTGAAACACAACTAGTCCTTTAATCACATGAAGTGATGAGTGCTATTGACAAGGGATTTCAGATCGATTCCGTATTTCTGGATTTCGGGAAGGCTTTTGACACTGTATCACACAAGCGGCTCATAGTGAAATTGCGTTCTTATGGAATATCGTCTCAGCTATGTGACTGGATCTGTGATTTCCTGTCAGAGAGGTCACAGTTCGTGGTAATTGACGGAAAGTCATCGAGTAAAACAGAAGTGATTTCAGGCGTTCCCCAATGCAGTGTTATATGCCCTTTGCTGTTCCTTATCTATATAAACGATTTGGGAGACAATCTGAGCAGCCGTCTTCGGTTGTTTAAAGATGATGCTGTCGTTTATCGTCTAATAAAGTCATCAGAAGATGAAAACAAACTGCAAACGACTTAGAAGAAATATCGCAATGGTGCGAAAAGTGGCAGTTGACCTTAAATAATGAAAAGTGTGAGGTCATCCACATGAGTGCTAAAAGGAACTCGTTAAACTTCGGGTACACAATAAATCAGTCTAATCTAAAAGCTGTAAATTCAACTACATACCTAGGTATTAGAATTACGAACACCTTAAATTGGAAGGAACACATAGAAAATGTTGTGGGGAAGGCAAACCAAAGACTGCGTTTTATTGGCAGGACACTTAGAAAATGAAACAGGCCTACTAAGGAGATTGACTACACTACGCTAGTGCGTCCTCTTTTAGAATACTGTTGCGCGGTGTGGGATGCTTACCAGATAGGACTGACTGAGTACATCGAAAAAGTTCAAAGAAATGCAGCACGTTTTGTATTATCGCGAAATATGGGAGAGAGTGTCACAGAAATGATACAGGATTTGGGATGGACATAATTAAAAGTGAGGCGTTTTTCGTTGCGTCGGAATCTTCTCACGAAATTCCAATCACCAACTTTCTCCTCCGAATGCGAAAATATTTTGTTGACACCAACTTACATAGGGAGGAACGATCACCAAGATAAAATAAGGGAAATTAGAGCTCGTACGGAAAGATATAGGTGTTCATTCTTCCCGCGCGCTATGCGAGATTGGAATAACAGAGAATTGTTCATATGGTTCAAATGGCTCTAAGCACTATGGGACTTAACTTCTAAGGTCACCAGTCCCCTAGAACTTAGAACTACTTAAACCTAACTAACCTAAGGACATCACACACACCCATGGCCGAGGCAGGATTCGAACCTGCGACCGAAGCGGTCGCGCTGTCCCAGACTGTAGCGCCTGGAACCGCTCGGCCACCCCGGCCGGCCAGAGAATTGTGAAGGTGGTTCGATGAACCCTCTGCAGGCACTTAAATGTGATTTGCAGAGTATCCATGTAGATGTAGATGTAGATGAGGTGACGGAAGTCGTGGGACAGCGATGCGCACGTATACAGATGGCAGGTGTCGTGTGCGCGGGGTATAAAAAGGAGTGCATTGGCGGAGTTGTTATTCGTACTCAGGTGATTCATGTGAAAAGGTTTCCGATGTAATTACGGCTGCACGACGGGAATTAAGAGACTTTGAACGCGGAATGGCAGTTGGAGTTAGACGTATGGGGTTTTCCGTTTCGGAAATCGTTAAAGAATTCAGTATTCCGAGACCCACAATGTCAAGACTGTGCCGAGAATACCAAATTTCAGGCGTTCCCTCTCACTACGGACAACGCAATGGCTGACGTCGTTAACTTAAGTACCAAGGACAGTGGTGTTTACTTAGAGTTGTTAGTGCTAACGGACCAGCAACACTGTGTGAAATAACCGCAGAAATCAACGTGGGACGTGCGACCAACGTATCCATTAGGACAATGCGGCTAGATTACCTTTGATGGGCTATGGCAGCAGACGACCCATGCCAGTGGCTTTGCTAACAGCAAGACATCGTGACCATACTGGGTGGATCCTAGACGACTAGAAAACGATGACTACCAATTTTAATTGGTAAGAGCCGATGGTAGGATTCGAGTCTGGTGCAGACCAAACGAAGCCATGGACCCAAGTTGTCAAGGCACTGTGCAAGCTGGTCGGGTGACGAGGGCCTCCCGTCGGGTAGACCGTTCTCGAAGTAGTGAAGCAACTTAATTACTTAATAAATGCAAGTCTTCTGGTGCAGACTGTATACCAATTAGGTTCCTTTCGGAGTATGCTGATGCATTAGCTCCATACTTAACGATCATATACAAACGTTCGCTCGACGAAAGATCCGTACCCAAAGACTGGAAAGTTGCAAAGGTCACACCAGTATTCAAGAAAGGTAGTAGGAGTAATCCTTCTTTCGATTTGACGCCACTTCGGCGACTTGCACATCGATGGGGATGAAAGGATGATGACAACACAACACTCAGTCCCTGAGCGGAGAAAATCTCCGATCCAGCCGGGAATCGAACCCGGGCCCTTAGTATTGACATTCTGTCTCACTGACCACTCAGCTACTGGAGCGGACTGCAAGCTGGTGGTGGCTCCTTACTGATGTGGGCTGTGTTTACACGGAATGGAATGGGCCCTACAGTCCAACTGAACGGGTCATTGACTGGAAATGGTTATGTTCGGGCTTCATGGAGACCATTTGCAGCCATTCATGGACTTCATGTTCCCAAACAACAATGGAATTTGTGTGGATGATACAATTGTTGGCAACTGGTTTGAAGAACATTCTGGACAATTCGAGCGAGTGATTTGCCACCCAAATCACCTGACATGAATTCCATCGAACATTCATAGGACATAATCGAGAGGTACATTCATCCACAAAATGCTGCACCAGCATTACTTTCGCAATTATGGATGGCTATAGAGGCAGCATTGCTCAGTATTTATGTAGGGGATTTACAATGACTTGTTGAGTCCATGTCATGTCGAATTACTGCACTACGCTGGGAAAAAGGAGATTCGACGCGATATTATGGGGTATTCCAAGACTTCTGTCGCCTCAGTCTAAATTCTTGAGCACTTTTCTTCTTCAGAGAAGTACACTGAAACACAAAGTCTGATGCTGTAGCATTACTAGCTTGAATGCTATCCTAGGTGTATCCATCAGAAATGACATAAGTTTACATAGAACACGCCGCGCGGGACTAGCCGAGCGGTCTTAGGCGCTGCAGTCATGGACTGTGTGGCTGGTCCTGGCGGAGGTTCGAATCCTCCCTCGGGCATGGATGTGTGTGTTTGTCCTTAGGATAATTTAGGTTAAATTGTGTGTAAGATTAGGGACTGATGACTTTAGCAGTTAAGTCCCATAACATTCCACACACATTTTTTTTTACATATAACAGGAGGAGAAAGAGAGGCAGAAACATATGACAGGAGCGAAAGGGCAGCTTCGAGAGGCAAGCGTGTACAGAACAGAGTGCCACGAAACACAAAAGAGAAAGTGCTGGTTGAGGTGGGTCATGAATAAGAAAGAATGACTCACGATAAAACATAAAATCAACATGACATACATACAGCTAAATAAACAGAACATCATTTAAGCATGAGAGAAAATGGTCCAAGGAAAATAATAAAGATCATTGATAACAATAAATATTCATAGCCGAACAGGCAGAATGTCTAATTACCGTGCTGAGGATATAAGATCGGTCCCTTGTATTTTCACGGTTTTTTTCTTGGTGTCATGACTGAAAAAGGATGTACTCAGCCTCACGAGCAAAACGGAAAAATTGCTTGAAGGAGAAATAGTGACTAGTTTTCAAGCTTTTGTATCTGCTCAGGCGTGACAACGGCACAGACCGTCATTGTCAGCACAAAATATTACTATACTAACTGACGTTCGCTCGGTTACAAGCACGGGGAGTTGAACACGAAAGAGAATTAAACTCGTCTGCGAGTAATTCTACATGGCAGCAGAGAGTCCAAACGCCACTAGAGACAAGCACAGAGCGTACACAACATGAAAAGAGTGAGCGACAGAACAAACTAAGCACATAGAAAACAGAGCACGGTGTGAGGTAAAGACCAGTCCGAGGTAGTTGCTTCCCATGTAAGATCTGTCAGGCCAGACCTATTGTCACTGGCAGGTAAACAACTGAATCAATGGCTCTGTCCACACAATGCTTCGTGTATGCCCCCTGTAATGGCATTCTGCCCTATTCCATTGTGATACCTATGTCAGTTCATCTGTCTCCATCTCGATTTCCGCTGGCATGGATACTAAATCCCTCCTCTCTGGAAAGGGCACTTAGGGCCAAAAGTGGCCAGGCTTATGCCATGGCCTGCAGCGCAAACCTGCAGAGGACATAAGATTTTCTGGTGGTGGACTGATCATGGAAGGAGACAATGCTAATGTAGCGAGAGGGTCAGAAGATTGTGGAGGCTTATCTGCCGGCATCAGGCACGGACAAGGCCTCATCCACTGGCTGCTGGGGAAAGGAGATTGCCACGTCAAATTTTATAGCCTTCATATCCGTAGTTGCAGGAGCTGTCTCCGCCGTCACCCTATTCCATAGTCAGAGATAGCATGGTACAGGGTATGGTGGAGGCTGCAACAGGTGAACACGCTACTGCAATTGGAGTCCCACTGGAACAAAGCAGCAACTGAACTTGATGGTTCCAACAGGTCGCAGGCACAAATTATTGTAATCATGGGTCAGATGCTCCCAACCAACAATCATCACAAACAAATGTCGGATATTGTGTCCACCATGACACTCGGCAGCCACCCCTGCTTCCAGCTGAAAGAACGACAGCACCACAAGGGAAACGTGATGGGCTTTTGGGGCTTGCATCTCAGGGTGCAATAGATCCCAAAGACTCCATTACTGCATTCATGCAAACATTCCGCTAGATTGCATCCACTAACTGGCATCACCTGCTAGACGGTAAGAAAACTAGACGGTGCATTGTCATGAGACAAGGCAGACATGGACTTTTTCATTTGGGATATGAAGGTTTACACAGATTGTTCCACCTCCAAGTTAGAAGATAGGTGAAATGGGATGGTAGTCTGATACTGGATACCATTCCGAATGCAAAAATTTGCAAACCCCTACAACACGAATTTCCGACCATTATCGAAGACAAGGGTCTGCGGAGAGCTCTCAATAGCAAAAATGACCGAGAATAGTTGGTTGGTTGATTGGCTGATTTGAGGGGTGGGACCAAACAGCGAGGTGATCGGTCCCATAGGATTAGAGAAGGAAGGGGAAAGAAGGTGGCAGTGTCCTTTCATGGAACCATCACAGCATTTACCTGAAGTGATTCAGGGAAATATCATGGAAAACTTAAATCAGGATGACTGGGCCCGTGTTTGAATCGTCGGCCTCCCAAAAGCGAGTCCAGTGTGCCGACCACTGCGCCACTTTGCTCGGTCCAAGAACAGTTGCAGTGGACATTTTGGAGGACTGTTTGACCACATACAGGAAATCTGACAATTCATTGACCACCAAAATCACATGACTTCCAAAAAAGGGCCCACCCTTTCCCAAGAATGCTCCGGAACTGGTCTAGGGGAAAACTGATGTGGCAGCACAGTCTGGTTTTGTGCACAGGCTGCACAAGCCTTCACAACAGGTTCAGTTCGAGATCAGTCGCCATCCAGTAGACATGACACTACACCGAAGCCTTCATGTGGGACATATCCCATGGCGATGCATGTACGCAACGATGCAGCGCCAGAAGGACGACCACTCGACAGCTTTGTTCCTTCATGGCCAGCATAAGGATCCGCTGGATAATGCTAAGCCGATCCTGCAGAAGAAACACACACTATACGGAATCTGCTAGAAAAGGAGCATGCTTGGGTTATCCTGCCTGGACTGCTGAAAAGATTTTCCAGAAAAGCAGGTCATCGTTTGTGGCAGCCACCATCTCCTGCGCTGCCAATGGCAAATCCAGCAATGTTTGCAGCAAAGTATCGTCCAGTCCGAAATTTACAGCCTCCTGCTGACAACCTCAAGAGTGCATCTGCACTAAAGTGCGGGGACCGGTAACAAATGTCATGAGAAAGAGGGCCCATTTATGCAACCAGCAGGCAGTCTGATCTGGTAGCTCAGATTTAGGGCCGAATAAGGAATCCAGGGCCATGAGGTTGGTAATGAGTAGGTACTTGGCTCCATACAAAGAGATGAAATTTATAATGAATGGTAGTCAGCTTTTCCTTTCCACCTGCGAGTAGTTAAATTGCATTTTTGGTGCATAAGTTGTGGGCTGGGTGGTACCATTTGGGTTCCCATGTGACAGAACTGCGCCAGTGCATTATTGGAACGTATTGTGGCTGTAGTTAGTGGTTTATCTGGTGTAATGAAAGCTAAACAGGGAACTGAGCAGAAAAACTGCTTAAGTGACTGAAAAACCCTTGACATTCAGCAGATCACACGAAATTTTATGCCCCTTTTAGCGAAGCTAGTTTCAGGGGATACCGAACGTGTGTAGTCTGGAGAATCAACTTAGCATAACAAGAAATCTCGCCCAACAAGGACAGGAACTCCTTCGGATTATTGGGCACTGGCAGGTTGATAATGGCTTTGATGTGCTTGTCCTTAGGGATGAAGTCATCTTTGCTATGCACATGTCCCAAAAAATGCTCCTTTGGAGGGGGGGGGGGGCTATATTTTTCTGGTTCAGAGTGAAGGCCATTCACCAGAAGGCATTGGAAAACCGCCTGCAGATTTCGTAAGTATTTCTCTTGGATGGAGCCCATGACCCAGATCCCAGATATCATCGAGATAGTTTACATAATAGGGAACGCTCTGAATCAGCTGTTCCAAATATCGTTGAGAAATTTCTAGTGAAGACAAAATTTCAAAGGCCAAGCGATTAAATTGGTAGAGCCCAAAGTGAGTGTTGAGCACTAAGAAATTCCGAGAAGCCGCTCCCAACACCAACTATAGGTATACATCACACAAGTCGATGCATGAAAAATACTGGCCCTCTTACAACTTCGCCGCAGCTCCTCCAGCAACAGAATTGGATACAGATCCACGACACTTTGCATGTTGACAATCTGTTAAAAATCGGCACAAAGGCACACAGCGCCATCTGGCTTCTGAATTACCACCAAAGAGATGGCCCACTGGCTCTACAAAATAGAGAGAAACGACGCTGATGTCCTGCCAAGGCTGCAACTCGGCCTGCACTTTTCGCACATGGCGAAGGGAATGGGGTGAGAGCGATAAAACTGAGGTATTGCCGACTGCTTAAAGGTGACGTGTGCCTCGAAATTTTCTGCCCAAACCATGCAGGGTGTTCTCAAACAGCTGGCTGTACGGCCATAGTAAAGAATCCAAGCCTTCGAAGGACACTGCTGAGACACTAAATATACTTTTTCGGCTATATGGAAACCAAAAATATAAAAGGCGTCTCACGCAATAATATTTTGCACCAACAGTGAATTAACCACCAACAACAGAAGTTGCTGTTCCGCATTTTTACAACATGCGGAGTCATAGAATTGTCCCCTCACAGGAGTACACAGCTTACTATAAGGCACAACTTGACATAGTAGCCGTTGCAACGCAGAGCAGCTTAAGAGGCTATATGTATCTAACAAGTTATTAGGCTGATCGTTGTTGCTGTGTCTGAACTCGACCAGTCACCATCCACAGCGAACGTAAGCAGAATACTCTGGGCGTCGTTTGTGGGGCATCGGAGACAGCCTCTGAGTCAAGGCAAAACACTGGGTGCCTTCGACGACCGTCCCGCAGCTCACCGGGTGTCACAAACCATTGCCAAATGGCCTACCTTGTGGCGTGTCCCATACATGGCGTCTACATGTGGGACATCGCTTAGAATATGCCCCAAATGACAATCGGGACAGGACGGCCGATTTGCCTATTGATCAGAAACAGCTGCGAAAAGAGAGTGATGCTGAGAATCCGAAAAACGCCGCGAGCAGAGATTACAACACTGTGACTGACTTGAAACCGCCAAGCCCGTTACAGGCGAAGATGAGCAGCGCCTTGACGTGACTGCATTCGAACCGTCCACGGCGTCAGCACAGAGCTGCTTAGCGGAAGGAAAGGCCACCTGGCTCAAGGTGTCCAAAATTAATGCAACAAACCGCCATTTTCCCGTCTTGTGACTAATTCACGATATAATCATACAAACTGTCAATAGATGTCCACACGATCGTGTTCTGCAAGGAAGATGGCATTTCGGTCATTGGAAAACCATGCCAACCATGACGTCAGGGCACCTATCAAACGGTGTAGTGTTTGTCGGGTAGTCCCACATTCACAATTGCCGTATACACAGTGCATTATGGCGCAGAGAAGACGCCAAAGGAAGAATGGAAGCAAGTCAGTCGCAAACTCGTGTGGCTCGATGGCTTAACGTGAACCGTTCTGTTGTTTTTCGGATGTGGCGATAGTTTATAGAGACCGAAACTGTATCCCAAAGACCAGGGTAGGACCGACCATGTGTGACATCAGAAAGAGAGGACCATTCTTTGGCCTTAAGGGCACATTGGTACTGCCTTAGTACTACGCAGCAACTGGTATCTGATGTCGCACCATCCACTGGACGTGCTGTATTAAGGCAAACGGTGTAGAGAAGCCTTCGATGGTGTGGCCTTTATTGTTGGAGACCTGCCGTACGCGTGCCTCACAGAAGGGAGCGTCTAGGGTGTAGTCGTCAACATGCCACCTAGATTGTCGAACAGTGGCCAATTTTCTCTTCAAAGATGAGTCCCGATTTCGTCTGGAGAGTTATTCTCGACGGATTCACATCTGAAGGCAATGTGGAACACGATTTCGAGACCCGAACATTGTGGAAAGAGACCGATATCGAGGAGGATCGCTAATGGTGTGGGCAGGGATTGTGTTAACCACTCGAACACCTTTCATGAAATTGTTTGGCTGAATCGGAAAGACTTATTGCTGTCAGGTATCGTGACGAGGTCTTGGGACCTCATGTATGGCTTTTACTATGGGCTGTGCGCCAAGGCTCCCTACTGGTGGGCGACAATGCTCGACCTCATGGGGCACGAGTGGTTAATGTTTTCTTGGAAACGAAAGATATGCATGCATGGCACGGCCTGCTCGCTCTCCCGGTTTCAATCCCATGGAGCATGTCTGGGATGCATTCGGGAGCAGGATGCGTCACGTCAATATCCACTAACCACTCTCGAAGACTTGCAAGCAGCTCCGCAGGAAGAATGGGCGTTATTGCCTCAACATGACGTTGATGACGTTATTCACAGTATATTTCCCCGTTGTCAGGCCTGCATTGCTACCAGAGGTGGTCGCACCCCATAGTGAGCACATTAACCAGTTGTCGGATTGTGTGTGCAAATCTGATAAGTTGGAAGAAACGAAGAACTTTTTTTCTACTGTTACACATGTTGCAGTTGTTTACGTTCTGTGTTCTTTTTATGGTTTCTACTTTGTAATCGCCTGTTTATACTGTTTTGTGGCAAAATAAACGCAAACTTGCAAAATTTTCCGTTTGCTGCTTTAACTTTGGACACCAGCGTAGGGAAAGGAGGCAGGCCAGTGCAATAAGAACTGACGGAGGTAATTCTCACACCTCTCCATAGACTCACCAAAGCTGGTAAGTGGCATTAGGGGCGGTTAAGGAGAAGGCTTCTCTGCAAGTGCCTGGCTCGCCACCAGCGCAATGGACATACGGCGCAATTCCTTACTCTGCTGAAGCAGTTCCAGCACCTGCTCCTGCTGTAGCTTTTTTGCTGCTTCTGGAGGGACAACTGCTCCTGACAGCATTGTAAAAATGCAGATTCCATGGTGATAACCGTTTAACATTATGAAAAAGAAGAGTATCACGTACATACATAATGTCCTACATGACCCCTTTTGTATTTGCACATCTGTGACAACACCACGTTTATCACAGTCAGCACAAAATATGATTATGTTAACTGCTAGTGGCTCGTTTACGCGCCCAGAAAGCTGAACACAGGAAGAAGGAATGAAACTGGGGGAGGGACAGGGGGCTCTACACATACAATGCTTCATGCACGCACTCCAACGACGGTGCTCTGCTCTATTCCACAGAAGGAAGGAAGCAAAACGGTTGTAACGTCCTGTCGACATCGAGGTCATTAAAGATGGAGCATAAGCTTGGGTTATTTCAAGGATGGGGAAGGAAACTGGCTGTGCTGTTTCAAAGGAAGCGTCTCTGCATTTGCCTCGAGCTTATTCCACTGTGACCCCATGCCAGCTCATCTGCATCCTTCTTGGTATCTACTTGTAGGAATACTAAACAATCCAATGTTAATTAACAGGAGAGAGGTGTGCAGTTCTCGTACCATTCCATTTCTGCTGTGGCGGCTGTACCGCAGAAACACATGAATGGTGGAACAGCATTCACAGCCGACACAAGCTAATCGTGCCCGGCATTCACTGGCCTGTGTGTCTAGATTTACCATTACACCAAATTTTGGCAATGGTGTGACATGCACCAACCCACACGAGAGAAGGCAGACAGTCTGTGAGAGCTGAACAATGTAACTTGACACACGCCTCCAATCTTCCTCGCTGCAGACTGCAGGGGTTGAGTTAACATGATTCCCCCCACAAATATGTGTGCAAAGTTTTGGTCATTGGTTCATTTTGAACTGTCTCATCCATCCGTGAAAGACGTGATGATCCGCAGGTTGTGCCAGAAACCGACCATTTGGAGATGTGACCTTTGTTTCACGTGGTTCGCACAACATGTGCAACATGCTTATCACTGGAGTGTGTACCCTCTAGGATTGATGATTGAGGTGTACCTCCACCGCAGCATGCCAGTATGGACATTAAAGATAAAGAGTTTGGTTCGCAACATCTAAAGAGGTGTGGCACAATAAATGTATGTCTAAGAAAACAACCTTCATCAGTTCCTGTCACATTCTCATCAACAAGCCTCTTCCTTGGTTGGACATAGTTCATTGGTGCGGCAGTAAAGCCTGTTCACTGCACATCTAGGACCATAAGCAGCGATAACACATGTCCCTGCTTCACTGGTGATCTGAAGCTGACACTTTGTGACGAACGTTCGTTGGTACGAGTGACGAGGAACCACAAGTGGACTGGTGCTTATGCTCCTGCATCTGAACTGTTTTTGTAGAGACAAACTATCGACTTTTTTGGGCAGACAGACACTTTTTTTGCTTTTTGTGTGTGTGCTTCGCTCGTGAACCTTCTAGTGGTTTTTGCGGTATTTTGTTCTTGTGTGTTGTGTTATTTGCATTGCCTATATTCCCCTTGAACGAGAACTTGACTCTAAACCAAGATGGCTAAATTAGAAGAACTTATAAATGACTAAAGAAGATCAGCCCATGTGTAACCATAGGCTGGAGAGTGAGTTACAGGCATGCTCTGCACATGTGGACTCTGCGGCAGCTTATGACACCATTCCTCCCCCTCCGTAGTGGCACACGCCTCCCACACCCTTTGCCATGGATGCGCCAGCTAGTTCACAACTTGGTCATACAGGTGGCAGTCCTCACCACACGGGTCTGATGGTTGGCACATTAACGGGCAGTGGGCAACAGGCACCATAGTGACAGCAGATCCAGCCACCACCATACTGGTTCATGCAACTGGCCATGCAGCTCCAATTGTTCCACTGATAGCAGAGCAGCCACTGAGTGACCTCTGCTGGTACCACGCAAGCTTCGGCAATGAAGCGACAAAGTGTCATTCTTCCTGGACACACTGAAACCCCAGCTGCAGCCGGGCACAGATGCACCTGGTTGAAATTCAGTATCCGTGCGTTTCTGCTTAGCAAAACGGGCAGGCAGTGTGAGGTATCTCATTGACATGGGTTCTCACTGCTCGATATTCCACTGTTCTATGCTAGGAAACTGCAGGCGGGCTGAGCACTCTGCCTCACTGTGGTGAACAATTTGGCCATTAAAACGTATGGTACACACAACCACAATTTAGAACTCAGACTATGTCGAACGTTTTCATGGACATTTACTGTGGCTGATAACAATGAACCAATCCTGGGGGCGAACTTTCTTGGTCACTACAGGCTGCAAACCGACAATGCAAACAGCCAGCTCATTGATGTGACAACAGATTTGAAGATAGTGAGACAGCGCTGGCAGGCTGCCTTCCTCAGCATAAAACCTGTTAAGTGCCGAGGACCGTAGGGTGACATTCTGGAAAAATTTCCTGAACTCACCCACCCGGCTGGCACATCAAAGGACATCAAGCATTCAATGGCGCACCTTATAATAACTATGCCCAGCCCACCCTCACTGTGCCGCCCACATCAACTCGTGGTGGCGAAGGCTAAGCTCGAGGCCATGCCATGGCAATGTGTCGTTCGGCCATCAGGCAGCCCATGGTTGACAGCATTGCATTTAGTTCCAAAAAAAGAAAATTCGTGACTCCTGTGTGGAGACTATCACGCCGTTAATTCACGAATGGTGCCAGATAGATGTCCTGTACCGTACCTTCAAGATTTTGGTCGCGCCTTGGAGGGCTTTGTCATATTTAGTAAGATCGATTCCTCAAAGGCATGCACACAAATACCAGTGGCACCCAAAGACATTCAGAAGACAGCTATCGTCACGCCCTTTCTGCTTTTCGAAAGTCTGTTTATGACGTTCGGTCTTCGGAATGCTGCCCAGATCTGGCAGCAGATGCTGGATGGCATCTTGCGAAGCTTCCCATGTTGTTTCGCATACCTCGACGACGTCCTAATGTTCTCTAAGTCGACCAAGCTCCACCACAGACACCTAACAACCGTCTTTCAGTGACTGAGTGAAGCCAGAATATTTATCAACGCAGTGAAGTGCGCATTCGGTGTGATGGAAATCTCGTTCCTTGGCCATTTAATCACCTCCACCAGATCGACGCCACTACCAGACAACGAAGAGGCGAATATGAACACGCTGCATCCACAAGCGCACATAGAATTACACTTTTACCTCGGCATGTTGAACTTTTATCGCCGCCACCTGTCCAACGCTGCTGCCCTGCAAGAACTTATGACTAAGGCACTACGCAGTCCCAGCTCGAAAGGTAAGACTCCCGTAGATTGGACAGATGCACTGGAACAGAACTTCATAGAGTCAAAACGGAATCTCGCAGAAGTGACGCTGCTCGCACACCCACTACATGACAAGTATTTAGCCATAGTTGTAGAAGCCAGCCAGACCGCCACTGGCGCAGTGCTACAACAGCATGTCGGCAGGAGCTGGCAGCTGCTCAGTTTTTTCTCAAAGAAGCTATAGGAATCGCAGTGCCCTTGAAGCACTTATGGCGGGACATTGCTTGTATAATACATGTTGTTGTTGTGGTCTTCAGTCCAGAGACTGGTTTGATGCAGCTCTCCATGCTACTCTATCCTGTGCAAGGTTTTTCATCTCCCAGTACCTACTGCAACCTACATCCTTCTGAATTTGCTAAGTGTATTCATCTCTTGGTCTCCCTCTGCGATTTTTACCCCACACGCTGCCCTCCAATACTAAACTGGTGATCCCTTGATGCCTCAGAATATGCCACTGCTGCAAAATACCAACACTAATTCTTTACAGACGAATGGAAAATCAGGTAGAAGCCGACCTCGGGGAAGATCAGTTTGGATTCCGTAGAAATATTGGAACACGTGAGGCAATACTGACCCTACGACTTATCTTAGAAAATAGATTAAGGAAAGACAAACCTACGTTTCTAGCACTTGTAGACTTAGAGAAAGCTTTTAACAATGTTGACTGGAATATTCTCTTTCAAATTCTGAAGGTGGCAGGGGTAAAATACAGGGAGCGAAAGGCTATTTACAATTTGTACAGAAACCAGATAGCAGTGGTGTGAAAGGGAAGCAGTGGTTGGGAAGGGAGTGAGACAGGGTTGTAGCCTCTCCCCGATGTTATTCAGTCTGTATATTGAGCAAGCAATAAAGGAAACAAAAGAAAAATTCGGAGTAAGTATTAAAATCCATGGAGAAGAAATAAAAACTTTGAGGTTCGCCGATGACATTGTAATTCTGTCAGAGACAGGAAAGGACTTGGAAGAGCAGTTGAGCGGAATGGACAGTGTCTTTAAAGGAGGATATAAGATGAAGCCGGCCGAAGTGGCCGTGCGGTTAAAGGCGCTGCAGTCTGGAACCGCAAGACCGCTACGGTAGCAGGTTCGAATCCTGCTTCGGGCATGGATGTTTGTGATGTCCTTAGGTTAGATAAGTTTAACTAGTTCTAAGTTCTAGGGGACTAATGACCTCAGCAGTTGAGTCCCATAGTGCTCAGAGCCATTTGAACCATTTGATGTAAGATGAACATCAACAAAAGCAAAACGAGGATAATGGAATGTAGTCGAATTAAGTTGGGTGATGCTGAGGGAATTAGATTAGGAAATGAGACACTGAAAGTAGTAAAGGAGTTTTGCTATTTGGGGAGCAAAATAACTGATGATGGTCGAAGTAGAGAAGATATAAAATGTAGACTGCCAATGGCAAAGAAAGCGTTTGTGAAGAAGTGAAATTTGTCAACATCGAGTATAGATTTAAGTCTCAGGAAATTGTTTCTGAAAGTATTTGTATGGAGTGTAGCCATGTATGGAAGTGAAACATGGACGATAAATAGTTTGGACAAGAAGAGAATAGAAGCTTTCGAAATGTGGTGCTACAGAAGAATGCTGAAGATTAGATGGGTAGATCACATAACTAATGAGGAGGTATTGAATAGAATTAGGCCGGCCGAAGTGGCCGTGCGGTTAAAGGCGCTGCAGTCTGGAACCGCAAGACCGCTACGGTCGCAGGTTCGAATCCTGCCTCGGGCATGGATGTTTATGATGTCCTTAGGTTTAAGTAGTTCTAAGTTCTAGGGGACTGATGACCACAGCAGTTAAGTCCCATAGTGCTCAGAGCCATTTGAACCATTTTTTGAATAGAATTAGAGAGAAGAGAAATTTGTGGTATACATGGTGGTGAAATACTTCTGCTGTCGGTGGAAGCCCGATAGTTTCTCATTTTCACCATCCATAAGCCGATAACTCACGTGTTTCGTAGCAGTCAGTCCCAAGCACAGGCGCCATGGGGCCTGAGGGGGCCTGAGTCCCCTCAAAAATTCGTTTGTCGGGGGGGGGGGGGGGGGGGGACAAGCCCACCAATAATTTAAGAAAATTATTAGTTATACAGGGCGTTTCAAAAAGAAAGAGCAGATTTCAAACATTTATTTCTCAAAAACTACAAATGATAGAAACACAATTCAAACGTTTCTTGTCAGAGAAAGGTTCAAAGTTTTTCAATGGTCCGCGCAGAAGTTCCATGCAAATCCGCAGTGGCGCTGGCGTTTGTTTGTAGGAAAATGGCGACGACACCACAGGAACGATCATTTTGTGTGCTGCAATTTGCAAAGTTAGAGTCCATTGTTGGTGTGCAACGTGCATTCCGCCGTCAATTCAACAAACAGCCGCCTCGTCATAAGCAAATTTATGAGTGGCATCACAGATTCGTAGAAGATGGTTGCATCTGCAAGCGAAAAAGCACGGGTCGTCCACGCACATCGGATGAAAATGTCGAGCGTGTCCGTGCAGCTTACGAAAGGAGCCCTAGAAAATCCACGACACGGGCAAGTCACGAACTAAACATGTCTAAAACAACGGTATGGCGCGTTCTGAGTAAGCGTCTGCACATGAAGCCGTACAAACTGCAGTTATTGCAAGCATTGCGTCCTGACGACCACAACAAAAGGTTCGAATTTTCAACTGCAATTCTACAGGACATGGAAGAGGACAATTTTGCCGAACGATTAATTTTTTCAGATGAATCAACGTTTCACATTTCTGGTAAAGTTAATCGGCATAACGTACGAATTTGGGCGAGTGAAACTCCGAGGGACGTTATTCAACATGAAAGAGACTCACCAAAGGTTAACGTCTTTTGTGCAATTTCGGTAAACAAAGTTTATGGACCTTTCTTTTTCATGGAGAAAACTATCACAGGAACCATTTACCTGGACATGTTAGAAAACTGGCTATTTCCTCAACTTCAGGAAGATTCAAATCACTTCATCTTCATGCAAGATGGCGCCCCACCACACTTCTCTGAACCTGTACGACGGTACCTAAATAACACAATTCCAGGACGGTGGATTGGAAGAGCAGGAGCACAAGATCAATGTCATCGTCTGTGGCCTCCCAGGTCACCAGACCTTACTCCCTGCGATTTTTATTTGTGGGGGTACATAAAGGACTGTGTTTATGTCCCACCTATGCCCGATACTCTTCAAGAGGTACGACATCGAATTGTTGCGGCCGTGAATTCGGTAACTAAAGACCAGTTGCGTCGTGTGTGGCAAGAAATGAGATACCGGTTTGATATTTGTCGTGTAACAAATGGTGCTCATATTGAGGTACAGTTTTGATATTTGTTGTGTAACATTTGGTACTCATATTGAGTGAAGGACCGTTGGAATTGTGTTTCTATCATTTGTAGTTTTTGAGAAATAAATGTTTGAAATCTGCTCTTTCTTTTTGAAACGCCCTGTATTATGCTTTGTAAAATCACAAAATTATGTTGGAATTTTTTATTTTCATTGTTTGACGATAGTTACCTTTTAAAATACATTCAGTGATGAGTTAAATCAAATAATTATTACGGTAGTAAGCAGGTTAACTGAAAAAAATGGCTCAAATGGCTCTGAGATCATCAGTCCCCTAGAACTTACAACTACTTAAACCTAACTAACCTAAGGACGTCACACACATCCATGCCCAAGGCAGGATTCGAACCTGCGACCGTAGCGGTCGCGCGGTTCCGGACTGAAGCGCCTAGAACCGCTCGGCCACGGCCGACCGGCTTCACTGAAAACGAGTGGTGTGAATCATGATAGTGTTACAGTGCTGCGGACATACTTTGAACTTGTCCCGGTGCGCAAACCTATGGGTAAAGTCTGGCGCCGGCGGACTAGCGCTGTGGCCGCGGCGACATCGAAAGGACTGGAGAGAAGCGCCTGGAACCCTCCGCCTCGCATCGCCTTGGCACTTCCAGACATTACGACGCCGCGGCTATATGAAGCCCACCCCGCTGTCGCAGTCATTCAGTGTGGATAGTTTCATTCAGTGCATGATGCAGGCGTATTTAGTGTTCCGACTTCAGTATTTAGTGGACTATTTTATATGACTATATTTTATTTGTTTTCTTTAGTCTCTTAGCGTATTGTGAATTAAGTTTGCGATGGATAAATTTTTTACCAAAAAGGCGCGCTTGGAAGCTGATGATACTGCAAGTCAACCTCCAACAATTATTGTGTCGTCAATTGTTTTGTCGTCTTCAGGCGAGAACCGTTCACAGCCGAAACCTGGACAGCCCGGTAAAGGAAGATCATTTCAGAAGTCTTGGTTGATCAAATATACATGGCTAGAATATGAAGCATCCTATTACAATTATCTTCAAAAAATGAAGATGCATTTACTTCCGTAGGGTTTTCTAACTAGAAAAAGGCTTTGGAAAAATTCCGTCTTCATGAAAATTCGTTTACACATAAAGAAGGTGTTCTGAAACTAAATTCTATCACTAACTGAAGTGTGGCCTCCCAACTGAATGAACAATTAGATAGTGATATGCAGAAAGGCCGTTTAGCTCTTGAGACAATTTTTACTATCGTGCAATTCCTATGCTGACAAGGACTAGCAATTAGAGGGCACGAAGATGTAAACTCAAATTTTTTTCAATTGTTGGAACTCCAAAAGAATGACATACTTAAGTTTAAAGATTGGTTAGGGCGTTCGGGATATAAGTGGACGTCCCACGATATTCAAAACGAGATCATTGACCTACTAGGAAAGTCTGTGTTGAGAAAGGTATTGGCTTGAATCAAGAAGACTGAACATTTTACTATTATGGTTGACGAAACAAGTGATTCTTTGACTCACGAACAAGTGTCATTTTGTATTCGTATTGCTAACGATTCGTTGCTCATCAATGAAGACTTTATTGGCTTATACGAGACCCCCAACACTGAATCACAAACTCTGTTTAGTATTTTAAAAGACGTTTTTGCTCATCTTGATTTGTCAATGGATAACTTAAGAGGACAGTGCTACAATGGTGCCTCAAATATGAGAGGTAATAAAAAAGTTAGTTTTGGTTATACAACAAAAAGTACGTTATGTGCATTACACTGCTCACAGTTTGGACTTGGCAGTTGTAGGCAGTCTCCGCAATCTTACGTCTATGAGGGATATTGTGGCTTTAGCCAAGGACTTAATAAACACCGTAAGGGAATCCAACAAAAGGATGGCACTTTTCAGAAGCATACTCTGTGAGAGCGCCAATGACCAAGCTGGTCTATACCCCTTTGGCCGACTCAGTGGACTATGTGAGCTTCTAGTATCTTGAGAATATTGAAAAACTTTGAAGAACTTCTAGAGTTTTTTGAAACATTTTCTGCAGAGGACAAAACAGAAGCAGGTTACAAATGTGTAGGCTACCTTGAGTCAATGTTAAAATTCAAGACTTATTTCTTTTTATGTCTTCATTACCGTGCAATGATCCCAGTAGAGGATGTCAATGAAAAAATTCAATGCCCTCATCTAAGTGTCGCTGATCTGGAAAAAATATATGAGGACTTGACTTGTATATTGAATGGAAGGCATGATAGTTTTGAACACTTTTGTGAATTGTGTTTAAAAGAAAAACCTTCACAAGTTGATGATCCTTTGCTTCCTATCAAATTATGCCAAAGAAGTATGGAAACAATGAAGCCAGTCCACCGCACACTTTCAAAACCTCAAAGGAATGCTACAAAGCTATTTACATTGATGTTTGTGAAACGGTGCAATCTTGCATTACTGAGCAGTTTGCTTCACCTGGACTCACACAGGTCATTACAGTTGAACAAGAGTGCTTGCTTTTAGTAAACAGAGGTGAAACAAATTTGGATAAATCAACTGAGTGTTTCAAAAATGACCTAGACATTGAGAGACTGCACTTACACTTGAATATGTTAGCCGATATCGCTAATAAAAAACGGCTGGTCTTAAAAAAACATGCGTGATGTAAGAAAGTACATTACACAAGAGTCTGCAGTTGGAGAAATGTTATGTGAAGTAGTGAAGTGCATTAAGCTTCTCCAAGTAGTTCCAATCATGACAGCAATAGCAGAACAGTGATTTAGCGACCTTAGACGTGTGAAGTCATATCTCCGATCAACAATGGGACAGAAGCAATTAAACAACTTGGCTGTTCTTTAAGCCCACCGAGATGTTTTGGATGAATCGGATATCTGACCAGTCATCAACGACTTCATATTCAGTAATCCAGTCACACGGTCGACATTTGCATCTTTCTAAAGACACTCTAGCCCTAATAATGGCATTTAGAGCAACATTAAAAATCTTTAAGAAATAGAGAATTAAATACATACCGGTACATATTGTTAAATTTTCAGTTTTGAAATATTAGTACTAGTTTAGTACTGTATTACTATAGTACTGTATTAGTTATTTTCAAATACTTACATATTTTTCGGGTGTAAGACCCAATTAAAATCCGCTAGTTACCTACATTTTGACTGAAAGTATTAGGCATACTGTATTAACTTCATTAACCGTATTAAAGCATTAAATCAGAGATATTGTTTTTATTTAATGAACCCTAAGACTTATTCAAAGTAAGCTTAAATTAGCTATTTCACTTATTAATCAAAGTGCTATTACTGTGCGACAGCAATATTTTTTGTTTTATTCTTTTAGCGATAATTTAGGATTTATTTGAATATGATTTCAGTCTTTTCGGAGCTATATATTCGCTGCTCTGTAATAGTCTATAAGCATGATTATTACTGTAAATTATATTAGCTTTTTACAAAAATACTGTGTGTGTCTATGTTTTGTTTCTTTTTTCAAAGCCAAAAAATGTGCCAGGCTTGTCGCGTTCCCGGGATGTCAAGCTATCGAGAGACGAGTTTTCGAGGTTCTAATGTTGATCATATGGCTCTAAAATACTTAAAAAAATCTTAAAACTCACTATTTTTCGGCCTGGGCTTCGGAAGGAGAGCCGTGAATGGGTGTGCACATGAACAGCTTGCCAGCATGCCAAAGTTGAGAGGCACACCCACACACTCATAGGTGCCTTTCGCAGTGCGACACATAGATATACACATGTCCACACGGACCTCGTCAGCCTGCTCCCTCTCTCCCAAGGCAAGTGGTGCCTACTAACTATAGCAAACCACATCACTCACTGGCCAGAGGCAACACTCATCATGGACATCACTGCCAAGACCATTGCCACCACCTTTGTTGACATGCTTTGGATGCCTCAGTCACTGACAACAGACTGTGGCCGCCAACTGACTGCGTGTTGTTCATGTACGTTGCAAGATTGGGTGGTGTCTGATTACACAGAACCAAAAGCTACCATTCTGTGTCGAATGCCATGGTCAAACAGTTCCGTGGGACTCTGAAAGCCACCCTCATGTACAACGCCACTGCTTGGATGAAGGCACTTCCACTTGTGCTGCTGGGCCTGTGAGTAACACTGAAGGAGGAGATCAATGCATCACCTGCTAACCTCATTTACAAGCAAACTCCTGCAATTGCAGGTGATTTTGTAGAGGAAATACCACTCCCACATGACACCATGGCCCTCACCCTGCCAGAACATCTGAGCATGCATGTTGGCGGCCACAGTCTGTTGTCAGTGACTGAGGCATCCAAAGCATGTCAACAAAGGTGGTGGCAATGGTCTTGGCAGTGATGTCCATGATGAGTGTTGCCTCTGGCCAGTGAGTGATGTGGTTTGCTATAGTTAGTAGGCACCACTTGCCTTGGGAGAGAGGGAGCAGGCTGACGAGGTCCATGTGGACATGTGTAAATCTATGTGTCGCACTGCGAAAGGCACCTATGAGTGTGTGAGTGTGCCTCTCAACCTTGGCATGCTGGCAAACTGTTCATGTGCACACCCATTCACGGCTCTCCTTCCGAAGCCCAGGCCGAAAAATAGTGAGTTTTACATTTTTTTTAAGTATTTTAGAGCCATATGATCAACATTAGAGCACATGCATCAATGTGGCACAGCACTGTGAAAGTATTCATGCACTCCAACCTGTAGTGCTGCATGCACTTCATGTTGTGTACCACTGCAGTACAGTCGCCACTTCACCTGACCTACTCTGGACTGCACTATATGATTGCTCACAGAGGAAAAACAGTGGACATTGAGTGCAACAGGAAGCCATCTAGAGTTTCAGTTGACTGTGTCAAGCTAGATTATGTCTTGACTGCTCCAGCAGCCACCCACTTCTTCAACCCAATGGAAGATCTGACAATGTACAACACTCCCTCAGCCAGGGATCAGACAGTGCCCTCAGCCATAGCTGCCAGCGACACATAGCTGCAGCCAGCTGTCATCACGCCATCAAGAGCACCTCCCACCACCTCACCCAGGCAGCCAGCTCTGCCTCCTGGACTGCGCCCTCCACAGTTGCACAGGTCACCCCCAGTGGACAACATCATGCATGCCAGCCACCACATCTGCTTCAAACACCCATGCAGCATCATCAAAACGCCAGCTGCTCAATGCAGCAAGCATGTGCCCCAGCCATCATATATCATTAGCATCTGGCACCCCCCAGCCACCGTCTGCTGTAGAGACCTTGTCTTCAACTGTTCCCATCTGCATCCAGTATTTCCAGCCGAGCTCTGGACACTACCTCCCATATCAACGGTTGCTTGTTCGTCAGAGATCCTGGACTTGCACTCGCATTCCTGTGCTTCCACCACACTGGGTGTTGAGGCCAGATTGACATCTGCCTCAGTTTTGTTACTTGCGTTCATGTCGAGCTATGGACATTGCCCTCCATGCTGCTGGGCTTGTGTGTTGCAGCTCTGGGACTTATATCCAAGTCACTGGGACACCATACATGGCAAAGTTTGAACTTAAAATGCAATCTCCGTATCTCCACTGTCTTGAGTGTTGAGGCTAGATTGAGCGGTGTGCCTTGCTTCCATGACTGAGTACTCAGTGAACTTGTGGGACAGTGCAACTCATGAACCTTGCATTTGTCTTTTGGATGTCATTCTGAACAATTCAAATAGTGAACTTCATTCTGTTGTAGTGTATTAGCTGTAGCAGTGATGAACACTCTGTGTCATTGTTAAACTGTCAGTGCATCAGCCTTCAAGACGTCTTTCCAAGTGACTCACAGCCACATGCCTATGTCGTGCATTGCTGCGGACAGTTCATAGCCAGCACCAGCTGCCAGTGCTGTCACTAGCTGACTGCAGGGGGACATGCCCATCATATGCTCGCCAGCCCCACAAGCTGATGTCATGGGTTGTTGCCCTTTCACCGCTAACTGACCCACTGCCATCATGCTCACACTGACATCACCATGCAGTATGCATACTCTAAACACACATGTGCCACAGACTGATGAATGTGCTTTCTTGCAGCTATGGAGTTCTGCTCTCCAATGGGGGATCTATGTGGTGGTGTATTGCAGAAACTTGTGAACGGTGGAAATATGGTCACAGCCAATACAAGCAAACAGTACCATCATTTGTCAGCCTGCACGCACAGATTTAACAGTATGCCAAATTTTGGCAACAGTGCAATGTGCACTGGCCTGCACAAGATGAGGCAGGCAGTCAGTGCAAGCTGGACAACACAACCTGACACACGCCTCCGATCTTACTCACTGCGGAATGCATGGGTTGAGTTAACACAACTCCCCACAAACACATAAGCGAAGTTTTGCACATCTGTTCATCTCACAGTGTCTTTCACCCACCCACAAAAGATTCTATGCTCTTTGGGCCATGCCATAAACTGAATGTTTGGAGATGTGATCTTTGTTTCTCATGGTTCATTTGGTCACGCAACATGCTTATCACCAGAGTGCGCACTCTCTGGGATCGGTGATCGAGCCATACCTCCAGTGCAATGTGCCAGTATGGAAATTTAAGATAAGAGTTTGGTTGTAACATCTAGTGAGGTATGGCAAAAGAAATGTATACCACTAACAAAAGAACTCTCATCATTTCCCATCAACAAGCCTCTTCCTTGGACATAGTGCATGGGTGTGGCAGTAAAACTGATTCTCTGCATGTCTAGGACCATAAGTGGTGATAACACACGTCCACACTTCACTGTCATCTAGTGATATCTATGCACAGAATTAAGCAGCAACTACTAATCACTGCACACTGCCTTGAACCTGGTTTCAGAGCTTGTAATAGTATAATTAAAGGAAGGATAGGAAGAGGAGTGAATTATGAGAAAATTAATAAAACTCGGAAGAAGAAGTTGATTGGAAAGCAGCAGAAAAATAAGGATGTTTTACCCACATAAAATGTTGCACAATGCATCAGAGTTCTTGTTGATGCAGCTGGTCTCGAAGGTTTTTCTACCTGTGAGGAGTTAAAGGTGTCAGTCACAGCATTAGTGCAGGAAGCTGTGGGTCATTGCATGGGACACATCTTACATGTAATTCATTCCATGATTTATGTCCCAAGCTAAATGGTGTATGAAACATGTAGTATGTGGAATCAGTAGTATTATACCACTTTGAAAGACATGCAACAGACTTGGCCTTTAGCAATGTTGAATAATAATCAGAGGACTGGCAGATTTACTGAAGTTGTTCAACATCTGGGTGCTAATGCATAATAACAAACAAAAATGTGACTGGCTGAAATAGGAAGTGTCAGTACAAGTGAAAGAGACATTGTAATTTGTTTGTGAATCAGGTTAATAGGAGCTTTTGTATAACCAAAGATCTTTGAAAGATCTCAACATGTTTGAGCAAGGTGCTTGTCACTGCATATGCAATATTATCAGGTGCTATGGCTATAAGTAAGGACTTTTTGTGAGCAAAGGATGGTAGCTACCATAGATGAAGTACTTTTAATGATTTCTTTGTTTACTGTGTACAGAACTGTGTAAGTAGTCAAAAATCCATACAACTCTGAAGTCATTGTTATTTTGTCTCCTTTTTTACTTCTAGAAAGATACCATAAATTATGTGTTAACTAAGAAAGTTGAAAAACGGCAAATCTTGGGAAAGATGACAATATAATTGGTCTCCCAAACATGTACAGGTCTTCAATAAAAGGAATTTCGGAGATTAAGTCATTGTCTTACAAGGTACTATGAATAAAATATTGTGTTGTTTCTAATAACATAAGACAGTAATATATTAGGTAGTCAATCATGAGTGGTCTAGTATTGTTTGTTATGACTGGATTAGATCTATGTAGTTGGGTGGAATAAAAATTTGAGCAGAACTTTGTTTCTGATAAATATTCATTAAAAGAGAAGAGAAAGTGTTTCCCAGCCTATCCTTTAGTGATGATAGTAAGCCACTTTGTGGTCTGTTGCAGAGGGTATTTCTGGTGCAATTATCTTTCTCCAATTTCTTGCTCATTCGCGAATAGCATATGGGAAAAATAATTGTCAGTAAAGCGCTGTATGACATATAATTTCTCTAATTTTCTCATTGTGATAATTTTGTGAGATGTATGTGGGAGAAAACAATGTGTCTCATCTCTTCTTGGAAAGTGAACTCTCAAAATTTCAACAGCAAACTTCTCTGTGAAGTACAATGTCTCTTTTGTAGCTTCTGGCTCTGGAGTTTCTTGAGCTTCTCCATAACACTCTCCTGCTGAATAAACAATCCTGAGATGACATGTGCTGCTGTTCATCTGGTCTTCTCTGTCTCTTCTATTAATTCTACTTGGTAACTATATGTTTAAGACTTTGACTTCACATTTCATTTCTGAACTATTGTCATTCAGTGAAAAAATTTTCAGCGTTTGTGGCAGTTTTTGCAATGTCTAATTTATGGTGGAACGATGTAATATGACATTTTGTGTAAAAGTGAAGAAAATTTTTGAAGGTACTGCATTAAGTTAAACCAGTAACAGTATTAGTGATGGCAATGGTAGGTTTATTCATCCATGGACCACTTTTAGAAAGATACTGGACATCTCACAGGATAAAAGTTTAATAACAAAAAAAAAAAAAAAATGCTGTAGTTGATATATATATATATGATTTTACATAGTAACATGTGTAGTCTGACAAGAATGGGACAGACAGTGAGCCATGGCCTTGCAGTAGAAACCATTCAGGTTTTTGGCTGAAGTAGCTTAGGGAAAGTATGGAAAAGCTAAATAAGGACGGCCAGATGACAACTGCAGCCACCACTTTCCTGAATAAAAGGCCAATCTGTTTAAATCAGCGCAATCTTATTTGGTTTGTCCCCAGTGTACAGCACTGTCTTGACTGAGATTCTTGTAAAAAAATTATTTAATAATGTAAAAGTGAGTGCCACATTATCCCTTCAGTTCTCACCACCAATCATTGCACACACTATTCATGCAATACACACACACATTGTTTCATAACATAACACTGCACACACTATCAGCTGGTATCAGAACCATGACAACATTGTTTGGTTTTCATTTTGTGCTCAACAACTTCTGAATTGATATTATCCATTTAAAGTGAAAGAAATGTTTTATTATTATTTACTACAGTTAGATTTTTTGCCAAACCCCTATTCTGTGTTATCTAAATGGTCCTTTACTGCATAGAATGTATTGCTAGTCAGCGCTTTTTAATAGGTTTCTAAAAATAAGCTTGTCTTTTAACTCTCTGTAATCTCTTAGTGCAATTTCTTGTACAATTTTGGCACTTGACAGAAAATTCTTTTTTATGTTTCATGATTATTCTTTCTTGGCAAATGTAAATTCAGTCTAAATCTTGATCTGTGGTCATGGACAGAGCTGTCTGTGTAGTCAAACTCAAGCTTTTCATGTACATAACTGATTGGCAAATGTACATATGGGGTGTTCAAAAAGCCTCTCCTCAGTGCCGTATGATTGTTAGCTGTGCGTGCCGTATGACTGTTCGCCTGCCTGGGTTACTTCCCTTCAAGTGGACTCTCCCAACATTCCACTGTTTCGTTTATCTCAGACAGCGCCAGTAGTCTCGTTGGTGTGTGTCGTTACATGTTGATGTGAACATTTAAGTTTAGTTGAGTTCCTTTGTTCATTTCTTTCGTTTTTGTCACTGTTAAAATGCTAACCATTGAAGAACGTGTGTTTCTAGTTGAACGAGTGTTCAAAGCTGGTGGTAAATACACAGTTTCAGTTCATCAAACATTTAATTCTGTTTTCTCAGAGACAACACTCCCACATCACGATGCTGTGCTAGATTTGATTAACAAATTTCGAAGTTCAGTTTGTCTTAGGATAAACTACTTAATATTTCCGATAAAATGTCCATGATTCTCAACAAGTCAGTAAGAAAACTCGCCCAGGAAATAGATGTTTGTGTCGGAATGGCCCATACTGCTGTAAGGAAAAAATTAGAACTTTTCCTATACAAAGTTACAGTCGTGCAAGAACTGAAAAATGCTGATGATGGCAAGAGACTGCATTATTGTCAATGGTTCAAAAATTTTGTTCAACAAAATGGAAGGGATATTCTTAATGAAACGTTTTTCACTGTTGAGGAATGGTTTCGTTTATCCGGGTACATGAACTCGCAAAATTCTCATATGTGGAGTACTGCAAAATCATTGTGTATTGGTGAGGAACCACTTCAGTCTGTGAAAATAGGAGTTTGGATTGCAATTTCTAGACGTTGAATTGTGGGTCCCACATTTTTCAATTAAACAATAAATGCACAACCATACTGCAGTGATATTCTGTACCCACTCATAGGAGAACTTGTGTTAATTGAAATACTGAATGGTTATTTTCAACAAGATGATGCAACTGCACATACAGATTGCTTTTCAATGTCACTGCTTGCCAATGTTTTTGGTGATTGCATAATTTCACAGGGACTTTGGCCACCTGACTTTTTCTTCTGGAGTGCAGCGAAAGCAACTGTCTATAAAAACCATCCAAAATCCATTGATGAATCGAAAACTGCAATATCCACTTTCACTGCTTCTGTTACAGAAGAAATGTTACAGCTTGTGTTTGGAAACATGATTAGATTAATTGAATTGTGTATTCAACAACAGGGGGACACTTTCAACATTTAATGTGAAAAGTTGTAAGTAAAAATCGATATTCAATAAATTAATAACTTGTATTTCACTGAGTTTCATTTCAGTTTATTCACTGCAGCATATGGCATGCACAGCTAACAGTCATATGGCACTGCAGAGAGACTTCTTGAACACTCCATAACTGGTGTGATTAAAACTGCCATTGTTTTGAACAGACCTTTTCAATGAGATCAGTTACTACTTTTAGCTATTGTTCTTATGGCCATTGGTAGAAAACTGTGTTCATATTTTGTGCATCTGACCCACAGAATTAAGTGCACATATGAATAATATGTAACTAATGGCTCTGATTGTTACACAGTACTCTGAGGAAGTAACATGCTGATGACATTTTGTTTGTATCTTTGCATGTTTACATCACTTCTACAGAGAATCAATACTCATTCATCGAAATTTTGTTTGTTATGTAGTCTGTATGGGTACCATCTACATTGTAACAGTCATGTTTCCTCTTCAAACTGAAGTTAAAGGCATTTGTTTCTTTAAGTTCAATTTAACTTTATTGTAAATCAAACAATGGAAAGTCCAGAATAGAATATCAAGCAACATGAAAAATGCACACACAAGCACAACTCTCATATATGTGGCCACTGTCATCTCCAGGCTCCAAGGATGTAGACAGAAAAATGAACATTTCTAGAATTTTTTTTCATTGTGCCTGACTGCAACTCAATGCCTTGTAATCTTACCCTCCCACACATATCTTGTAATCTTACCCTTCCACACATCACCAGTAAATTTTTAGTCTCTTCATTAGTTTCAAAAACTTTGAGAGGTGTATGATATACAAAGAAACCTTTTTTACTTATCTTCATTTTCTCATTGTTGGGTGCAGTACATCTAGGGGTAGATTCTTGAGGCTCAAATTCTTTAACTTTGCTGGTTCCAGTTGACACAATAATGTCTTACTCTTGAACTTTATTTTTTGTCACATTCTTTGAATATCACACCATCTTTACAATTTCCACTTCTATAATATCACAAATTACATTGTTAGTGCCAGATATAAAAACATTATTGTTTCCATCAGAGGCATGCGCACTACTACTCTACTCATTCTGTGGTACTAACAATATTCCAGACAGTTTACAAAACAAAAGAGTTTACAAACTTTCTCGACAAATGAAGAATCTTCAACAAGTTATATCATTATTTTATAAATGAGCCCAGAAATGAATTTAATAATTAGCATCAGATTGTATAAATAATAATAGGAATTTCAAGTCTGCCAAATATTTTATAATTCCAAATATTTCTAGGAGTTGGTACATATCAATTGTAACAAATTAATTTCTTTTGCAGCCTGAAATATAATGCATTGTACACAAAATCATATGAAATTCATTTAGTTAAACAGCTGAGATAATGTTCACCTAACAAGAATCAAAAGTATACTTGGTATCAACTATTTCTATAAAAAAAAGGTAATGCTAGAGGAGGCTGTCCCATTACAATATCCCCCTCACAAAATTTGGAAACAGGGTGTTTATAATGTTTTGTGATAGACTATAAGGTTTGCCAAATGTTGTACAAAGTGATTCCAAAAGATAGAATACAGATGTATAGAAGTATCAGATACATAACATATTACAAAAAACATAAGAAAAATATCTACTATATAAGACATAATCTATACATATATCAAGATATGGTATTCAGAGTTTCAGATCTATGGAACATACTGTCACAAGACAAATAATACAAGGTCAAAACTACAACATTACAACACTAAACTATAGAATTAAATACAGAGACAAGATAAATTACTAGAATTACAAATTGTAAGCTTACATCCATACATTCAAATCTTCAAAATCTTCAAGAGAGAAGAGAAAGATTTCAGAGCCTAAATGTACAACGAGTGAGTTGACTCGAAAAACTCACAACAGTGGGTACGGACCACAAGAATATACTCAATCATGAGTAGGAAAATAGTACAAAATAAACCAGCCATGTAAACCAGAGTATTTAAGGATATGTTGATTAACGAAAGAGCAAAATAATGGCAAAATACTGGGGCCTAAGTTTACAATGTAGGGACTGACCCATGAATCTAATCCACACTGGGTAAAAACCAGCACAAATGTTTCAACACAACAAAATGAATAAAGTTCATAATCATAGCAATACGTTGAATCATATGCAAAGAGTAATTGTAAAAAGTATCTAGCCTCAATCATTGGTTGTATGCTCTCCTTGACCACACTCATACACACAAATGATGACACACTCCAATAGCTTGAGAACCAAAATCAGTGTATGAAAGCAGATATGTATACATCTTAATATATTGTCTATAGTAGTGCACACTATATGCCAGTTGTCCATACAACGAACCTACAAACATAAAGACCTAGAAGATTCATTTACAAATGATAAGAAATACATACTGATTTACAGTCACATAATGTATTGGAAAGTCAATCCCCCTACTTGAAAAAAACATGCATTTATGCAGAATAACACTGTCTTTAGCAGTCTTGGCTAGTAATTCACAAATATCAGGCACAATACAGATGTAGCTAACAGATGCTTGAGTACATTACCCAGCACCTATGATCTCTTGTAGGTCGACTGGTCTAGCTTGGTACAGCCATACAGCAGTATGGGGACTGGACCCACCCACATGTTTCAGTTTCCTCCCTAGAGTTCTCAGCACACTCTTCAACAGATAAGTAACTTCCTGTCTAGCATTCACAGCAAATCATGAAACTCTGTTTTGTGTGCTAAATATGCTACTCAATACCTTCTTCGCATCACACAAGATATGTTCTCCCTATTCATTTTGCAAAGTCAGTTATATGGGATTTATGTCAGATGCAATTAAAAAGTGTTCATACATGAAACATTAATGAACAGAGTTACATCCAATAAAGAAATTATGGACATTGTCCCATTTCAAAATTGCAAAAGGATCTACTCAGTCTCATGGCATATACATATCAAACCCTAAAGTACATATTTATTACAGAACAAAAGTGTATAGTGTATCATAGATTTTAACTTAGTCAATAGATAAGACAGAACTTTACAAATCACATCATCTTACATACTAAATTCCAGACAAACAAAACACAATTATATAGTTTTATGAATCTACAAATAGATTTAAACTCAACCAATGGATAAGATAGAACTCTAGAAATCACATCATCTTACATACTAAATTCATGAACTGGAAAAAGAACAAACAAAAATTAGATACTTATGGATCATGTCTGTATGCTTTCAGTTTAGTGATACTGCATAATCCTAACAACTACTTAGATTTAGGATACACAAACCTGTATGCATTAGGATGTGGATTTTCAAGAAATCAATTGTCCAATACAAATATCAAAAAACTTCTTTATCTCAGATGTCAACACTTTAGATTTCTCTTTGGCTTTCACCAACACAAGATCTCTAACTGAAATTTAGAAAATTTGCCTTAACCATCATGTCTCTGCTTTCTCCTATCTCCCTGCTTTTTCATCATCTCCCTGATACACTCTTCCCTCTCTTGCAGTGGCAGAATTTTACATAGAGGACACTCAACATACTCAGAAATAAAGTTAGCTGGTCTGTGATTAAACATGATTTCAAATGGTAAAAAATATGTTGAAGAATGTTGTAAATTGTTCATAATATCCTCAAAATCACTGACATAATCTATCCAGCTGGTGTGATTCTTATTACAAGTTCTAAACATTCTTCCAATCTCTCTCATATATCTTTCTGCAGGGTTAATCGAAGGATGGTACACCAAGGTTAGAATATGCCTTAATTTTGCATGATCAACAAAATCTTTCCAAGCTTGTGATGTAAAGTGAGAAGCATTATGAGATAAAACCGTTTTAGGAATAACCACCTTTCTTACCCAACATGCTCTTAATCAATTTCCAATTCTGATCATGATTTTGATACCTGCAGATATTTTCTGCAAATTTTCAAGGTCTTTTTTTCCTCTTTCACACCTCTCAAGTAGATAATCTTAAACTCTTCCTCTCCTTCTCCAAAACTGTTGGATGATTCACTCCCTAAAGGTAGCCTAGACAAAGCATCAGCAACAATATTGTCTGTGCCCTTAATGAATCTGATTTCATAATTGAATGGCTGTGAAAACAAGGCCCAATGAGTAATTCTATTATGGTACAGCTTACACACCTGAAGAGAACACAATGCTTTGTGAGCAATATAGATAATGACTTTGTGACCTAGTAAATAATTTTTGAATTTGTTGAATGCCAAGTGTACAGCCAAAAGTTCTTTCTGAGTTACAGTGCCTGTCTTTTCATGTTTCTGCAATACTCTACTAGCAAATGCAAGAGATCTGTGCTCAATAACACAATTAACTTCAACCACCTGAAATCAATGAGCTCCCAAAATAACATCACTGCTGTCTGTCATAATACAACAATGAAGAGACAAATCCAGCCTGAACAATATCTGACTTTGACACAACTGTCATTTCATCTCATTCCAATCCCAAATGGTATTCTTCTTCAAACGGTAACACATGCATGGAGCATTCAAAGCTTGGCTGCTACAAAATTTTCTATAAAATCTCATTAACCCAAAGAATGATTTAAGCAGTTTTTTGTTGCAAGGAGTTGGAAAATTAGTAATAGCATCAAGTTTCTCTATAACAATTGCAATTGCTGTTTCAGATATTACGTGTTCTAAAAATTTAACTCATTCCACAACAAATTTACATACCTGTTTTCAAACCTCTTGCCTCCTGATTCTAATTTTGAAAACACATCTCTTAACAGATCTAAATGTTGTTCCCAAGTTTTTTCAGTGACCAGAATGTCATCAACGAACACAATTAATTGTGAACTCATTTCACTTCCCAAGACAGAATCCAGAGCTCTTATGAATTCAGCTACTGGTACATTTAGCTCAAATAGCACCACACAGTACAGAAAACACTTACCTCCATACAAAAATGCAGAATACTTTCTAGAATTAATTTCAAGTGGGATCTGGTGAAATCCAGAGGTCAAGTCCAAACTACTCAAGTATTTTACTTAATCGTATTTGTGTAACAGCTCGTCCATGTTCTCAGGGTGGTCATTCCCAATGATAAGAAATTTATTAAGATGTCTAGAGTCCAAAACATTTCTCACTCCACCATTTCTCTTACTTACCACAACTAAGGGATTGTTGTAAGGACTCCTACTTCTCTCAATTACACCCCATATTGCCATTTCCTGAATTTCTTTCTCTATATCTTTCCTTTTTGAAAATGGTATATTATACAGTTTGAGAAAGAAAGGTTGATAATCTCTAAGGTAAAGTATGCACTGGTAGCCTTTCACTTTCCCTGGTTTTTCACTAAACACAATCTATATCATCACTAAACACCTGGAACTCATCTTGGTTCACAATGTTTTGCAAATAGTTACATTTCACACAGCTTAAAATATAGAAATTAGTTTTGACATAAGTATTACTTTTAGGTTCCAAAATAAACAATTCTTTAGCATTCCATCCAAAACAAGTCCCAACTTTCACTACTCAATCCATGCTGAGAATTATATTTTCTTCCAGACTAGGGATCTCTAAGCATCCATGCTCAAAGGTTTTGTCTTCTGTACTAGATGTTGAAAGTACCTACTATACTTGATCTTGCCTCTAAATCGGGCTACCTGTATCAGTCAAACAGTTCCCTTCCCACTGATCAATCTTAATCTTAATGTAAGGACATCCAAAATCTGAATCATCATCTCTGCTATTAGACACTTCATGCAAAAGATCATGTTCAATTTCATCAAATGCTACATGTACACTGTCTTTGCAGGGTTTTATCAACTTTGCTGGTATCACAGCATTACTTTGGTTACTCATGCAAGTAAAGATTGAAAAAAAATTTACATTAGTTAGCAAACTGTTTTCAACATTTAAAATTTTTTGATCTAAACTATTAAAGTTCTGTTCCATTTTTTTCCTCTATGGCCTTCTGTTGAACTCTGACACCATTAACATTCCTTGTCTGTTGTGCAGATTCACTTACTAGCTCATTTTCCAAAACAATAAATTTACTTTCTAAGACATCAAATTTTCCATTCCACTTTTTAATCCATTTGACAACCCATTTTTTAGCCCCGAAATCTGATTACTAAGCTGATCTATTTAGTATTGTACCCTGTCCATAATACTATTGTCTTCAGTTTCCAGGTCATTTAATTGTCCTTGTAGTGACGTAAATTTTTCTGTTAACTGATCATTAACTGCACTAAATTTGCTATTGTTATTTGTTTTTATTTCAGTTAACTGTCCACCTACTTAGCTGGGTGGTAGCGTGCTCGTCTCCCATGCAAGTGGGCCTGAGTTTGATTCCCGGTCGGGTTTGGGATTTTCTCCGCTTATGGACTGGGTGTTGTGTTGGCTTCATCAGCATTTCATCCTCATCACCAGCATGCAAGTTGCCCAATGTGGCATCGAATAAAGTGAGACTTGCACTTGGTAGCCGAACTTCTTCGAATAGGGGCCTCCCAGCCAACGATGCCATACCCCCATTTCAGTTCATTTCTCTTAACTCATCATTAACTGCACTAAATTTGCTATTGTTATCTGTTTTTACTTCAGTTAACTGATCATTAACTGCACTAAATTTTGTATTGTTATCTGTCTTCATTTCATTTAATTTTGCCATAATCAACTGTAAAATATAAGTTTTAACTGTTACTTTGCTAACTACACTTTCACTTGGTTCAAACATGTCCTGCCTGGGTCCTATGGCTTTCACTTCAGCACCACTACCCTTGTCTCCATTCATTTTCCTAGAAATAAAAAAATAATAATAATTTCACAAATAGTTTGTACTTATCTTTTTTCTTATTAATGTCCTTGTCATGGTTCTAAAGTCCTCTTTCAATTGATCCGATCTGTCATTGTTAATATTATCTTGTCACTGTTGATACAACTTTGTTGGGTAGCTCTCGGTCTTTGACTGATTGGAAATCTGTTTGTATACATACAAACTGCAAATGACAAAAATCACTGTCCTTTCTTCTTCTGCAACAAACAAAACTTTGTTATCTGTCAACTGATTTCAGATGAGCCCCCAGTTGCAATCTTACCCTCCCACACATCACCAGTAAATTTATAGTCACTTCATTAGTTTCAAAAGCTTTGAGAGGTGTAAGATATACAAAAAACCTTTTTTACTTATCTTCATTTTCTCGTTGTTGGCTGCAGTATGTCTAGGGATAGATTCTTGAGATTGAAATTTCTTTAACTTTGTGGGTTCCAGTTGACATAATAATGTTTGAAGGTTTGCCTGTCTTACTCTTGAATTTTATTATTTTGTCAGATTCTTTCAATATCACATCATCTTTACAATTTGCACATCTATAACACCACAAATTACATTGTTATTGCCAGATATAAAAACACATCCATTTACATCAGAAGAATGTACTGTGGTACTAACAATATTCCAAAGAGTTTATAAAACGAAAGAGTTTATAACCTTTCTTGACAAAAGAAGGATCTTCAACAAGTTATATCATTATTTTATAAATGAGTCTAGAAATAAATTTAATAATTAGCATCATATTGCAAAAATAATAATAGGAATTTCAAGTCTGCCAGATATTTCATAATTCCAAATATTTCTAAGAGTTGGTACATATCGATTGTAACAAATTAATTTCTTTTTATACATTTTAGCCTGAAATATAATGCATTGTACAAAAACATCATATGAAATTCATTTAGTTAAACAGCTGAGAAAATGTTCGCCTATACAAGAATCGAAAGTGTACCTGGTATTGAATATATCTATTAAAAAAAGGTAATGCTAATGGAGGCTGTCCCATTACAGCCTCCTCTATGTGGTGAGTAACTTCATTGCTTACTAACTATTTGTAAATATCACTGAAGGTTTCATTTGCTTTCCCTGCAAAGAGTTCACTTGTTTTCTTAGTTAGTATAATGTTGCTGTCATCGTCAAAGAGGACTTTTCCCCATGGCTAATGCTAATGAGAATGTTGTTGATGTATATCAAGAACCATATTGGTCCCAATATGCCACCACAAGGACCATATAATTTGTTTATGGTAAGTGCCTTGCTAAAAGTTAAGCCATACTGCATATGAGTTTGTGTTACCTCTACCCTTTGGATTCTATCTTCTAGGTATGAGTGGAACCACTTATTAGCTCCACCTCTTATTCCTAATGATTCAAGCTTATTCAATAGAATCTTATATTCAGCAGTATCAGAAGGCTTATGCAGACCTGATGGGTAAAATCAAATAATGAAAAGTCCCGGATGAGTCATTTACAGGTACAATGAAAAGACTGCTGAAATACTGAGATTTTGGACAAAGTCTTTCTCCTGTGGTAGAAAACACTCGCACAGTCACACATGCACAGCTCATACACAAATGGCCACTGTCTCAGGATGCTAGAGCCCAATGGTGACTGTGTCTGATGGAGCAGCAATCTGCTGAGGTGGGAGGTGGGGGTAAAGAGGTGACATGAGGTGGGGAGGTGGATGCTAGTGCTGTATAGCGCAGTGTGCAGTAACTCGATGGGAAGGGGGTAGCGCTGTTAGGTGCAGTGGTGGGACGCTGTGGTGGAGTGGGAGTAGGGGAGGGGACAGGTAGGTGGGAGATAGGGGCTAGTGGAGGTATAGGATGGGGGGTGGGGGTGGGAGTGAAAGATTACAGGAATTAAAGATATGTTGCAGGGAGATTTCCCACCTGCACAGTTCAGGAAAGCCGGTGTTGGTAGAAAGAATCCATATAGCATGGGCTGAGAAGCAGTCAGGGAGACCAGGAAGGAGGAAGTAGGTTTAGAGTCAGTTGGATGTTGGAAAAGATAGTGTTCAATAGTGGCAAAGCCATGGGCATTGGGGATGTTAGTGTAGAGGGACGTGGCATCAATGATAATGAGCAGGACGCTGGGTGTTAAAGAAACAGGTACTGTGGATATTCAGTGGAGAAAATCATTAGTGTCTTTTATATTTGAGGGAAAGTTATGTGTAATAGGATTTAAGTGTTGGTCCATTAGAGCAGAGATTCTCTTTGTGGAGGCACAGTAACCAACCACAATGGAGAATCATGGGTGGTGCATGTGAGTTGTTTTTCTGTGAATGTGTATGTGATTTTTACTGCAGAAGAAGGACTTTATTCAAAAGTTTAGTATTTCAGCAGCCTTTTTCATTGTGCCTTTCTGCAAGTCAGTGTTTCATTTACCATATATGGTGAGTAGCAATCTATCCTTTCTATAACTATTGTTATACAGGTCTGAGACACACATCCTTGTGAATTCTGCTATGGCTGATTCTGAACATCTGTCACTTCAGCACGCACACCGAGATTCTCTTAGAAGGTAGTACTTACTCAAGTAATTCATTACTTGTCTTTCATAACTGATTCTATTACTCAAAAGTGCTTCATTCCATCAAGTAGTGAGACTTGAAAATAAAAGTTAATCTCAGTCTCTCAGCTGAAGGATGGTGCTATGACTCAAAATTATCTTTGAAAACTAAATATGATATTAAGAAATTGGTGGATAGGGTGCTGTATACCATGAGCAGTGAAATTAGTCAAATTGTTCAGAATGTACTTCAAACCAATTATGACAGTTGTGGCCTGATGACATGGGACATTGTCATCCATAAAATTCCATCGTTGTTTGGGAACTTGCAGTCCATGAATGGGTGCAAATTTTCTCCAAGTAGTCCACCTGCTTAGCTGTCTACCATGCAGCGGGCCCCGGTTTGATTCATGGCTAGGTTGGCGATTTTCTCTGCACATGGACTGGGGGTTTTGTTGTCATCATTCTTCATCTTCATCACCGGCATGCGAGTCACCCAATGTGGTGTTGACTGAAATAAGACTTGCAACTTGGCAGCCGAACTTCCCCAAATGGGGACAATACCACATGATTATTTCATTTTCATTTCTCCAAGTAGCCGAACATAGCCATATCCAGCCAATGATCAGATCATTTAGACCAGAGGACCCAGTCCATTCCATGTCAACAAAGCCCATACTATTATGGAGCCACCAACAGCTTGCACAGTGCCTTGTTGACAACTTGAACCCATGGCTTCATGGGGTCTGCATAACACTCAAACATGAAAATCAGTTCTTACCAACTGAACTCAGGTTTCGTCTGACCTGGCCACAGTTCTCCAGTCATCTAGGGTCAAACTGTTGTGGTCACAAGCACAGAAGGTGTGCTACAGGTGATGTCGTGCTGTTAACAAAGGCGCTCACATTGGTTGTCTGCTGCCACATAACATTAACACCAAATTTTGCTGCACTGTCCTAATGCATACATTTGTCATAAATTCCACAGTGATTTATGTGGTTATTTCATGCAGTGTTATTTATCTGTTAATACTGACAACTCTATGCAAATACTGCTGCTGTCAGTCATTAAGTGAAGTCTGTCAGCCACTATCTTGTCTGTGGTGAGAGGTAATACCTGAAATTTTGTATTCTTGGCACACTGTTGACACTACTGATCTCAGAATACTGAATTCCCTAATGATTTCTGAAATGAAATGTCCCATACATCTAGCTCCAACTAACATTATTCTGTGTTCAAAGCCTATTGATTCTCACTGTGCAGCCATAATCACACCATTTCACATGAATCAGTTGATTACTTTACCAATGCACTGCCATTTTGTACCTTATGTACGCAATACCACTGCCACCTGTGTATGTACATCTTACTGTCTAATGATTTTTGTCACCTCATTGTATTTGCCACAGTGAAATTCTCTCTGAGTATTACGGAACATGGTGCAATTGCCAATGACATTTGGGTTTTAGACATAACAGTTTGCAGTGACTAAGCTTAAAACCAATAGTCAAACTGTATTTGAACATGGTGCTCAAATGTTGACATCAAAAAGTACAGGTCACATAGATAAAGATTATACAGGAAAAGAACTGTCTCACATAATCATAAATAATGAACTAATACAGAGTTTTGAGAGAAATTTCAGGAAGAATACTGGGGAGAAATTTATTAAGCAGACAGTCTAGATGAAAATTTTAACTCTTTCTTAAACAAACTCCTTCTTTTAAGTCTTATTGTGCCCAAAACACTCAAGAGTAAAACTGAGCAGAAGCTTGGATAGGTAATGGATTACTCCTGGGAATAAAGTATCTTATCTTAGCAAAAGAAGACAAGCTGTGGTCAAGAGTTGAAACTGCATTTCTATTACTGCGCTAAAATCTTCCTGTTTGTTATTAAAAATGTAAAACACATGCACTATGCTCAAAAAATTAAAAAAAAAACATGAATAATGCAGAAAGAATAACCAAAGACTCATTCTCAATTCTTAACCACATTCTGACAGGTATCAACCAAATATGTTTTGAGGTAGCTGTTCAAATCCTTGGCTATGAGACCATTTTGCTCAAACTGCAAACTTAAAAACTGCAAAGAAAAAACCAAAAATGTTTAGTTACTGAAGTGTGTATTCTATACAAAAAAAGATGTGAATTCATAGTGCATATGACCAGACAGTCATCTAACCAAAAGCAGAGCTCTGCATTCTGGCCCTCATGGGCCAATCAGGATCAACCACCCACCGTGGTGTCATTGGATCTGGTATGGAAGCATGTGGGGCATGTACAAAAAAAGAGTGGGAGCTCAGCTGAGAAAATTATGTAAAGACTTCAGTGGAAAAAACTATCAGATGGAAAACACGTAGGTGGTCCAGGTCATCTTACAAAAAGTGAAATTGATTCTTTGACTCCGTATTATAGACCAGCAAAAGGAGAAATGTAGGAGATTTGGAGAACGTGAGACAAGCTGTTTGGGCATCATGGTCTCACAGAGAGCCAACAAATGAAACCCCACAGCATGGTTTGTGTCCAGAAGGAGAAGATTCATGGTGCAAGTACTGGTTGAGCAATGCTGCAGGCATACAATATACCCAAAAGCATTCCTTACCACTTGCTGTAACGGAGGCAATTAGGCCTACATTTAGGGATCTGGCAAATAAAAATGTACTTAGAAAATGTTTGCATGGTCTCTCACAGAACGGAAATGAAAGCTTCAACAGCTGCATATGGGAGAGAACACCCAAAACTGTATTTGTTGAGCTCACAGTGGTGAAGACTGGCATAATCGCTGCAATAATAACATTCAATGATGGTGCAATTTCAAGGATCAATGTTATGAAGAAATTGAACATACAGATCTGGAGGAATATGGCTTCAGCTCTAACTGCTATTGATAAGTGGCAGGTAACCAAAGCAGAGACAGCTGCAGAAGCTGCTACCAAGGAGTCAAGCATAAAGAAAAGAATGAAGAGAAAGAGTATGGAGGATAAGGAAACAGGAGGAAACTGCAGTATGCAGCTGGAATGTTCTAAACGATCATAGTGGTAAGTTAATGAATCTGTAAATCTTCTTTTCCAAATTACTGAATACTTGAATTTTCATCATTCAGGTACACTTCTTTCCTAAATAACTGAAGTTAAACTTTCAAAAATTGGTACAGACATTGAGAATGACCTCCCCTACTTCCCTTGCCTACTATTTCCTGAAAAATTTATAACATGCTGATGAGGCCGGTGATATTTGAGCTATATTTTTAAATGTTTTTGTTGTAGTAAAACAAATTACTCGTCTTTTTCACAGATCACTGGAGGCATATGACACTTATTTGATCGTTGTGTGTACTCTGACTCTTTTTCCAAGTTGTGCAGTCAGTGGTTCCAAAGAAAATGGTACAGCAGTGAAATAGTGTTCCATTTTTACACTATTATAAATATTGTTGTCAGTATCAAAATATAATAAATAAATCAATGATTTTTTGGAAAATGCTTTGACTAATGACCCTAATTGTGTGTAAGAATTTTGAGCTATCTGTCACTTATAGATCAGTTGCACTAGGAAGGTGAAAATAATGCTAAAAATGCAGCCCGTTCAGGGGCATGTTAAAACTGATATTTTACAGTTGATTATGGCAAAATTAAAGGAAATGAAGACAGATAACAATACAAAATTTAATGCAGTTAATGATCAGTTAACTGAAGTAAAAACAGATAACAATAGCAAATTTAGTGCAGTTAATGATCAGTTAAGTGAAATGAGTGTATGGCATTGTTGGCCGGGAGGTCCCTATTCAAAAAAGTTCGGCTACCAAGTGCAAGTCTCATTTCATTCAATGCCACATTGGGCAAATTGCGTGCTGGTGATGAGGATGAAATGCTGATGAAGGCAACACAACACCCAGTCCATTAGCGGAGAAAGTATGGTCTTTTCCAAATGTAATTCTGACCAAAAAGTGATTCTAATAGCTGCAGTCCAAAATTTCTGTTACTCAAGCCTTTTGCGTTCTTGCAGAGATATTTCCATAGAAACTTTCAGGGGTGGTTCTAGAAGTCAGTCCAGGGGGGAGGCTAATGGCCGGGGGGGGATATCGCTTAACAAAAGGAGAGCTGGGGACCTCCACCGACAAATTGGTAAAATTTGGTGTTGCTTGAAGTAGTTTTTGGGAACTGTTTTGGGGTTCAGGGTAAAAACGTGTCCACAGAAGGTGTGTGTCAGGGAAAATAATACCCAGATGTCAGCGATTTTGAAGTTTTTGTCTGGGGTCAGTAATTTAAGTGTTGGTAGAGATGCCCGACATATTTAGCTTTCTTGATTATTGTAAGTGGTACCCATACATTAATATACATCCAGTGTATATTAATAAATAATAAAATGCCCATCTTAAGTTAAATGATATTTATTGGCTTAGATAGTAAGCTATTTGTCAATCTTATTCTTTTGTTAAAATGTTTTTGAAATACATCGCAACCTATATTGCTAAATAAATATTAAAAAAATGATTGAATCTGTTGAAGTAATATATTCGCTGACTCCTGAAGTCATTTTATCCAATGTAATATGATACTCCATTGAAGGGGGGAGGGCTATATTTTCTTCAAAATATTCATCCCGTATCACTAAATTCCGAAATCCAATCTTCACTGAGGATGTAGAGCATATATTATTACCACCAACTTTCAAATTACGTAATGATCATCATTCAAAGATAAGGGAAATAAGAACTCGTACTGAGGCGTTCAGACAGTCACTTTTCCCTTGCGCAATCTGCGAGTGGAACAGAGAGGGGGAAATATGACTTTGGCGTGAATTGTGCCCTCCGCCACACACCGCTTGGTGGCTAGCAGAGTATATATGTAGATGTAGATGTGGATATTGCACTCCCTTAGGAGTTAGATTTCTGGAAACACTGAAACTCGTATTTTTTTTTTATTTGTAAACGAGAAGTCAAGTACCAGTTGTCATAAATGTAGCCTTAAAAATCCTTTATTTGTTCTTTAGTAATCATTTATTTTCAAAAAAACTTTCACTCACTATTTTATCCCCTTAATGGGTGAATTTCCAAAAATGCTCAAATGTGTATTTTTTTATATTCTGACTGAGAAACCAAATACCAGTTTTCGTAGTTCTAGCTTCAAATTTATTTTTATTTTATTTTATTTGGTATGCATATTCTATGGATCCGTACATGCGAGTTATTCGTCTGGATGTGGAATGTGTCAATACAATTGTACAAATACAATTAACGCTAAAGAATAGTAATATAATACAATGATATAGATATTAACAAGTATCACTTTTTCTCATTTACAAGCTGTCATTTAACTAGTATAGCAATTCACACTATAACATTATAACTGTAACATTAACATAATATTGTATCATCCATCTAATAACTAAGAGACTAAATACATCTATTATTAATGGAGTGCATTATTTCTGGAAAAGAATTCATCTTCGGAATACAGTGGATGGTCAAGTAGGTATTTTTTTAACGTACCTTTGAATAGCAGCATACTTTACTCCCTTCTGTACAAGTGATAAATTTTTCAGTTTGACATGTAGATCATCTTTACCTCTAGTATTGTAGTTATGGTATGAACAATTTGTTTCATACTGAGCATAGTCCTTATTAACAACATTCATCAGAGAGTATATGTACTGACATGTTGTAGTCAGTATGCCTAACTGTGTGAAAAGTTTTCTACATGAGGTTCGTGGAGGAACCCCACACATGATTCTGACTGTTCTCTTCTGAGTAGTGTTTTTTTTTTTTTTTTTTTTTTTTTTTTTTTTGAGGCTGGTGAATTGTCCCAGAAGATTATTCCATAACTCATTAATGAGTGAAAGTATACAAAGTAAGCTGATTTTAAAATGTTGATGTCTCCAAGATGAGTAATGATTGTTAAAGCAAAAGTTGCTGATGAAAGTCTTTTTAGAGTAAGAGACACATGCAGTTCCCAGTTGAGCCTATTGTCAATGTGAACCCCTAGGAATTTAGTGGAGTGCACCTGTTCTAGTTTCTGGTTGTCATGGGCAATTACTATATTCCTGGAGTTTTACTTTTTGTGTGGAACCGTATAAAATTAGTTTTTTTTAATATTAACTGAAAGAGAATTAATTGAAAACCAGGCTGTAACTTCTCTGAGTTTATCATTAACATCAGTCTCCAGATCAGCAGTAGACTTACCATATACTACTATGCTTGTATCATCATCAAACATTGTGAATTCACAATTTTTACTAATGGACAGGGGTAAATCATTAACATATATTAAAAACAGCAAGACTCCAAAGACAGATCCCTGGGGAACTCCATGCTGTATTTTGCCCCATTCAGAATCCACCAGATTATAAGATCCTTTGTTGCAGCCATTTAGAACCACCTTTTGTTTCCAGTCTTCAAGATATGATTTTAGCTAGTTACCTATAAGCCCTTTCATTCCTTAATGATAGGCCCTCTCCAAGAGTATCTTGTGGTTTACATAATCAAAGGCCTTGGAAAGATCACAGAAGACACTAACTGGTGACTTCTTACTATTAATAGACTCCAAGACATCATTTGTGAGTGAGTATATGGCATGCTCTGTGGAAACCCCTTTTTGAAAACCAAACTGTCTATGGCTAATAAAATTAAGTTGATCAAGATGTGCCACAACCCTATTATACACTGCCTTTTCAAGAACCTTTGAAAACGTTGTTAAGAGAGAGACAGGATGATAATTTTTGACATCTGCAGTATCGCCAGACTTGAAAAGAGGTCTCACAATGGCATATTTCATTCTCTCTGGACAAGTCTCTCATAAAGAGATGTGTTGCAAATGTGAGCAAGTACTACACTTACATCATTACTGCAGGCTTTCAACAGTTTACTAGAGATGTTATCTATACCTGAAGATCCTTTACTTTTCAATGAGTGAATTATATTTTTTTATTTCATTAACAGTTATGGGTGGTACATTTATATCATTAAAATTTTGTGGGAGGTTAAGTTTCAGAATATCTGCAGCTTGCCTTAGGTCACCACTGCAACCTATTTGAGAAGTGACAGTTAGAAAGTGGTTGTTAAATGTGTCTCCTAACTGATTACTATCAGTTATTTCCAAATTGTTAATTTTTAGGACAGCAGTTTTTACATTGTCAGATGGTGCAGTACCTGTTTCCCTCTTTATTACATTCGAAATCGTTCTGATTTTATTATTTGAACAATTAATTTCAGATTCTATGCACATACTTTTAGATTTTTTAAAATTCCCTTCATTGCAACATACTTTCGAAAAGCTTTTCTTGTCCTATTTCACCCCCTTAGGAGTGCCATTTCAGACAGTCGCTTCTTAAATGATCGTACAGTAAAGATCCAGACATTCTCTAAATTTCATATTTCTAACCCTAGCGGTTTGGGCAGGGCGATGATGAGCCAGTCAGTCATCCAGTCAGTTACAACATTTCCTTTTATGTACAGAGATTTTGCACACTTTGCAAGTACAATAAGGCTTCATATCAAATATTTCCACATCTAAATTGCCTGTATTACTTATTAAAACACACCAGCTCATTTGCTGGCATTACTCAATTAACTTGTATGTTAATAAGTGACTGTAGTTCGATCTTTGTACCACACATTAAATACAGAAAATTATTGTTGCAAAAACAACCACTTGAACATGCCTACAGGTCTAACTTACAGCTTAAAAGACGCAATGAATTGCCAATGTTTCTCTCACATCTATAACTCGTCTCTAATACCGTACCTAAATTCCTATGACAGTTTTCAACCACAATGGAGCTTCAAATTTAATGTTTCTGCACCTAAAGTGTCTGTATAACTTATTAAAATACACGCGTCTCACTTATTGGCAACATTAAATTCATCTAGAGCACTTCTGAAAATCTACCTTACAATCTAAAATACACCAAGAATTAGCAAAGTAAACAAATTCCAACATCACAAAAAGCAGTTCATAATACATCTTGGAATGTATTTAGCATAGCTATATGACCAAAATACCTACAACCAGCATGATAATAAACATTGTCATCTTCTACTCATAGTGGATAAATGTATTCCGTTTGTAATTTATCTTATAATGTTGCTGTCTCATTAAAGTAAGCATTACTGAGAGAGGAAATACTATATAATTGGGAGATGGAGGATTTAAATTATCTGGCTTCTTTCCTGTAAGTAATCTGAATGTTTATTTGAATATTGTATACCCTGGGAGAAACTCAGGTCTCATGTTGTTTACCTTTACAGGGAGGAAATGTATTGTTGCTAGCAGAGACTGGATAAACTTGACAGGCAGTAGGGTAAGACTGCGATGAGCATTGTCGTTTTTGTTGAGGTGTTGTGATCAAATATTGTTCCAACATTTGCCAAAGTTGGGCACCATATTAATTCTCTTTCTACCAGTCACATCAAACAAAGTTCTGGCCTAGCTGTTATTTGGAATGTACCCATTACAATGGTTGACAGTTGGATTCCTTTTAGAAGGAATTGTTTTGGCTTCATCTAATGACTGTTTCTCAGCTTTTTCTTGGGAATGGATGGACGTTGCTTCATCATCGCAGACTGACTGAGAATTTTATTCTGTAAATTGTCCAGCATTTGGCGAAGTTTGGATGTTCCCAAGACTTAGTGTCTAATAGTATATCTTGACATTCTATGATAAATCGCATGGAGGAAGCTTTTGAAGACACTGCTTTTTGCATGCTAGAGAAAGGTTAAATTTTGCACCAAAGTCCAGGCATTTCCCAGTGATTGATTTAATTAGTTGTTGCAGAGGAGGCATCAATGGGAGCACCCCCCCCCCCCCCCTCCCTCTCCCTTGAGAGTAATACAGTAGCAACTGAGAGGGCTGTTTTATGTTGACTTAAGAGTTGATCTGGCTGTTGTTGTTTTACCTGTGGACAAGGGCAATGCTACAGTTGTTTTGGACAAGCAGGATTATGTTCAAAAGATGCAGTGTTTTTACTGTCTGATTCAGCATATCACAGGATCAGTACCGACCCCAAAAAAAGTGTTGAGAGAAAGACTATGTCTTCTTAAGAAAAGTTCCTTGTCGCAGAAGACTATTAAGAGTCTTAATTTTTATTGCGCTGTTCTGCCTAGGTTATATGGGACTCTGAAGGTCCACAATGAAGGGGTTCCTCTTAGACCAATTACGAGTAGCATTGGTGCCCTGACATATCATGTTGCAAAACACCTTGCTACACAAGCCCACTAGAAGGTCAGTGTCAACATCACATTAAGAACTCCATGAATTTCTTACGTCAGTTGAAGGAAATACGTCTGACTGACCCCAATGTTCTAGTAAGTTTTGTTGTGGTCTCTCTTCAATCGCATTCCACTGTCTGATTCTTTATAGTTGATTGAGTGTTGAATTAACGAACCTGTTTTGACATTTGTTGACTTCCACTTAATTGTTATTCAGTAACTAGTACTATGGGAAGACAGATGGAGTTGCAATAGAAAATCTGTTGTCACCTACTATTGCCAATTTGTTTATGGAAAACATTGAGGAATGTGTCTTGGAGTCTGAGCCTTTGGAAGATGGACGTTTTTGCAGATATCTAGACGAAACTTTTGTTCACAGTAATGATGGAATCTCAAGAAATCATTTAATAATTTGTGCCACAGCCAGGACTTTTTAAAAATTTAATCTCATTTTGTTCATTATTGTTCATTGCATCTGTTCGGGGCGGACGTCGCAAGACACCCATTTCAGTTTGTCGTTGATCCATTAACTCAGTTTTTTTTATTACAGAGGGCAGCTAACCCTCTAACTGAACATGCTGAGTTACCGTGCTGGTGGTACTTGAACCCAGGTCTGCTTGCTTGCTAGGCAGGACCATTAAACAACCACAGCACTATGGCTAACAGTGCTGCACAGGCTAACCAACTCAATTCCCTCCCATACACAAACTTCAATTCATATCTTCAGCTTATTTCCCCTTCTTAGACTGTCACTACTGCTGAGGCTCTCTGGCCTTGGAATATCATCTCAGTCTTGGATGTAAAGGGGAAATCCTGTATCTCAGGTGTAGGTGATCTATAGATCTTATAAATAGAATTTCCTCAAGACATTTGAGTCTCATATTCTTCTACGGTAATGATGAAATCTGAAGAAATTAATTAAAATTTGTGTCACAGCCAGAACTTGAACCGAAGTTTCGTTGGTTGGTAGAAACGAGTACTAACTATTACACCAGCACAGTACTATGGCTAATATTGCTGCAGGGATTACCCAAGTCCAATGCCCTCCCAGTCATGCCACAAGTTTAATTCATTCCTTCAGATTCCATCTTTATCGTAGATAAATATGAGATTCAAATATCTCGAGGAAAATCTATAAGATACTTTTGATGTTTGGACTCATGGCAGTGATAATTTGAACAACTTTTTAAAATGCTTGAATTCAATCCACCCATATATTAGTTTCACGATGGCTGCCTTCCCTTCCTGGATGTGTTGGTTGGGAGGAGGGCTGGTGGCATATTACGACATGCCAGTTACAGGAAACCTATGCTCGTTGACTTCTGTCTATGTGCTGATAGTTGTCACCAGCCAGTTAAGCTTGAATAGGTACTTCATACGGAGGTTCACAGGACCCATGTCATCTTGGTCCCTGAGAGTTTGTTAGCTGAATTAACCTAAATTGAGGTCACCTTTTGTCAGAATGCTTGTAGTGAAAGACAAATTGGATGTGTATTGTGCTATTGACCTACCATGCGCTGGATGAGTGGTGATAATTCTGAGGTAGCATTAAAGCATATGACCTCTTTGTATTATGCAGGAAGCGTGTCCAACAAAACTGGTCGTATTTTTTGGAAATTTGATGTG